>NW_025745771.1:255000-392500 GCF_021184085.1 Oncorhynchus gorbuscha | reverse complement strand
TCATCACCCCAATAATACAATACAATACAAGAATACAATGTTTTTCATCGGCAGGGACTGGGAAACTGGTCAGAATTGAAGGAATGATGGATGGAGCTAAATACAGGGAAATTCTTGAGGGAAACCTGTTTCAGTCTTCCAGAAATTTGAGACTGGGACGGAGGTTCACCTTCCAGCAGCACAATGACCCTAAGCGTACTGCTAAAGCAACACTCGAGTGGTTTAAGGGGAAACATTTAAATGCATTGGAATGGGCTCGTCAAAGCCCAGACCTCAATCCAATTGATAATCTGTGGTATGACTTAAAGATTGCTGTACACCAGCGGAACCCATCAGACTTGAAGGAACTGGAGCAGTTTTGCCTTGAAGGATGGGCAAAAATCTCAGTGTAAATCAAATGATACAAACCCCCCCCCCCCCCAAAAAACTATTTTAATTCCAGGTTGTGAGGCAACAAAATAGGAAAAATCACAAGGGGGGGGGGGGGGGGTGAATACTTTCGCAAGACACTGTATATGCACACACACACCTCGCAGCCCACTCACCTCACAATGTAATCTTCTCGAGTCAATACACACAGGTCAACTTACATGCAGTTACTGGGCACCTGTTTGTAATAGACTTCTCTCCATCTTTCTATCTGTCAGGTTGTTTTTGGTCGGTTCACGAGAAGGTCACCTGCCCATTCTGTTGTCCATGACCCACCTGATCCTGCTTTGTCTCCCACCTTGTCTCTCTCTCTCAGTGCATAGTGATGGTGCTGTATGTTGTCTATCTCTCTCAGTGCATAGTGATGGTGCTGTATGTTGTCTCTCTCTCAGTACATAGTGATGGTGCTGTATGTTGTCTCTCTCTCAGTGCATAGTGATGGTGCTGTATGTTGTCTCTCTCTCTCAGTACATAGTGACGGTGCTGTATGTTGTCTCTCTCTCAGTACATAGTGATGGTGCTGTATGTTGTCTCTCTCTCTCAGTGCATAGTGACGGTGCTGTATATCGTCTCTCTCAGTACATAGTGACGGTGCTGTATGTTGTCTCTATCAGTACATAGTGATGGTGCTGTATGTTGTCTCTCTCAGTACATAGTGACGGTGCTGTATGTTGTCTCTCTCTCAGTACATAGTGATGGTGCTGTATGTTGTCTCTCTCTCAGTACATAGTGACGGTGCTGTATGTTGTCTCTCTCTCTCAGTACATAGTGATGGTGCTGTATGTTGTCTCTCTCTCAGTACATAGTGACGGTGCTGTATGTTGTCTCTCTCTCAGTACATAGTGACGGTGCTGTATGTTGTCTCTCTCTCTCAGTACATAGTGATGGTGCTGTATGTTGTCTCTCTCAGTACATAGTGACGGTGCTGTATGTTGTCTCTCTATCTCAGTACATAGTGACGGTGCTGTATGTTGTCTCTCTCTCTCAGTACATAGTGACGGTGCTGTATGTTGTCTCTCTCTCTCAGTACATAGTGATGGTGCTGTATGTTGTCTCTCTCTCTCAGTACATAGTGACGGTGCTGTATGTTGTCTCTCTCTCTCAGTACATAGTGACGGTGCTGTATGTTGTCTCTCTCTCTCAGTACATAGTGATGGTGCTGTATGTTGTCTCTCTCTCTCAGTACATAGTGATGGTGCTGTATGTTCTCTCTCAGTGCATAGTGACGGTGCTGTATGTTGTCTCTCTCTCTCAGTGCATAGTGATGGTGCTGTATGTTGTCTCTCTCAGTACATAGTGATGGTGCTGTATGTTGTCTCTCTCTCAGTACATAGTGACGGTGCTGTATGTTGTCTCTCTCTCTCAGTACATAGCGATGGTGCTGTATGTTGTCTCTCTCTCAGTACATAGTGATGGTGCTGTATATTGTCTCTCTCAGTACATAGTGACGGTGCTGTATGTTGTCTCTCTCAGTACATAGTGATGGTGCTGTAAGTTGTCTCTCTCTCAGTGCATAGTGACGGTGCTGTATGTTGTCTCTCTCAGTGCATAGTGACGGTGCTGTATGTTGTCTCTCTCAGTACATAGTGATGGTGCTGTATGTTGTCTCTCTCTCAGTGCATAGTGATGGTGCTGTATGTTGTCTCTCTCTCAGTACATAGTGACGGTGCTGTATGTTGTCTCTCTCTCAGTACATAGTGACGGTGCTGTATGTTGTCTCTCTCAGTACATAGTGATGGTGCTGTATGTTGTCTCTCTCAGTGCATAGTGACGGTGCTGTATATTGTCTCTCTCAGTACATAGTGACGGTGCTGTATGTTGTCTCTCTCTCTCTCAGTACATAGTGACGGTGCTGTATGTTGTCTCTCTCAGTACATAGTGATGGTGCTGTATGTTGTCTCTCTCTCTCTCAGTACATAGTGAAGGTGCTGTATGTTGTCTCTCTCTCAGTACATAGTGACGGTGCTGTATGTTGTCTCTCTCTCTCTCAGTACATAGTGACGGTGCTGTATGTTGTCTCTCTCTCAGTACATAGTGACGGTGCTGTATGTTGTCTCTCTCTCTCTCAGTACATAGTGATGGTGCTGTATGTTGTCTCTCTCTCAGTACATAGTGATGGTGCTGTATGTTGTCTCTCTCTCTCTCAGTACATAGTGACGGTGCTGTATGTTGTCTCTCTCTCAGTACATAGTGACGGTGCTGTATGTTGTCTCTCTCTCTCAGTACATAGTGACGGTGCTGTATGTTGTCTTTCTCTCTCTCAGTACATAGTGACGGTGCTGTACACACTATCCAGCGACATCTTTTCTATCATCAACTTCTTCAGCTTCTTTAACTGTCTCTGCGTCGCCATGACCATCATCGGCATGATGTGGCTGCGACACAAGAGACCTGAACTGGAGCGCCCCATCAAGGTAAGTCTGCCTGTGTGTGTGTGTGTTTCTCCTGTGGGTCCTACATCGTAGTGTGTGTGTGTGTGTGTGTGTTTCTGTGTGTTTCTCCTGTGGGTCCTACATCGTAGTGTGTGTGTGTGTGTTTCTGTGTGTTTCTCCTGTGGGTCCTTCATCGTAGTGTGTGTGTGTGTGTGTGTGTGTGTGTGTGTGTGTGTGTGTGTGTGTGTGTGTGTGTGTGTGTGTGTGTGTGTGTGTGTGTGTGTGTGTGTGTGTGTGTGTGTGTGTGTGTGTGTGTGTGTGTGTTCTCCTGTGGGTCCTACATCGTAGTGTGTGTGTGTTTCTGTGTGTTTCTCCTGTGGGTCCCACATCGTAGTGTGTGTGTGTGTGTGTTTCTGTGTGTTTCTCCCGTGGGTCCTACATCGTAGTGTGTGTGTGTGTGTGTGTGTTTCTGTGTGTTTCTCCTGTGGGTCCTACATCGTAGTGTGTGTGTGTGTGTGTGTGTGTGTGTGTGTGTGTGTGTGTGTGTGTGTGTGTGTGTGTGTGTGTGTGTGTGTGTGTGTGTGTGTGTGTGTGTGTGTGTGTTTCTGTGTGTTTCTCCTGTGGGTCCTACATCGTAGTGTGTGTGTGTGTGTTTCTGTGTGTTTCTGTGTGTTTCTCCTGTGGGTCCTACATCGTAGTGTGTGTGCGTGTGTGTGTGTGTGTGTGTGTGTGTGTGTGTGTGTGTGTGTGTGTTTCTCCTGTGGGTCCTACATCGTAGTGTGTGTGTGTGTGTGTTCCTGTGTGTTTCTCCTGTGGGTCCTACATCATAGTGTGTGTGTGTGTGTGTTTCTGTGTGTTTCTCCTGTGGGTCCTACATCATAGTGTGTGTGTGTGTGTGTGTTTCTGTGTGTTTCTCCTGTGGGTCCTACATCGTAGTGTGTGTGTGTGTGTGTTTCTGTGTGTTTCTCCTGTGGGTCCTACATCATAGTGTGTGTGTGTGTGTTTCTGTGTGTTTCTCCTGTGGGTCCTACATCGTAGTGTGCGTGTGTGTGTTTCTGTGTGTTTCTCCTGTGGGTCCTACATCGTAGTGTGTGTGTGTGTGTGTGTGTTTCTGTGTGTTTCTCCTGTGGGTCCTACATCGTAGTGTGTGTGTGTGTGTTTCTGTGTGTTTCTCCTGTGGGTCCTTCATCGTAGTGTGTGTGTGTGTGTGTTTCTGTGTGTTTCTCCTGTGGGTCCTACATCGTAGTGTGTGTGTGTGTGTGTTTCTGTGTGTTTCTCCTGTGGGTCCTTCATCGTAGTGTGTGTGTGTGTGTTTCTGTGTGTTTCTCCTGTGGGTCCTTCATCGTATTGTGTGTGTGTGTGTGTGTGTTTCTCCTGTGGGTCCTACATCGTAGTGTGTGTGTGTGTGTTTCTGTGTGTTTCTCCTGTGGGTCCTACATCGTAGTGTGTGTGTGTGTGTGTGTTTCTGTGTGTTTCTCCTGTGGGTCCTACATCGTAGTGTGTGTGTGTGTTTCTGTGTGTTTCTCCTGTGGGTCCTACATCATAGTGTGTGTGTGTGTGTTTCTGTGTGTTTCTCCTGTGGGTCCTACATCGTAGTGTGTGTGTGTGTGTTTCTGTGTGTTTCTCCTGTGGGTCCTACATCGTAGTGTGTGTGTGTTTCTGTGTGTTTCTCCTGTGGGTCCTACATCGTAGTGTGTGTGTGTGTGTGTGTTTCTGTGTGTTTCTCCTGTGGGTCCTACATCGTAGTGTGTGTGTGTTTCTGTGTGTTTCTGTGTGTTTCTCCTGTGGGTCCTACATCATAGTGTGTGTGTGTGTTTCTGTGTGTTTCTCCTGTGGGTCCTACATCGTAGTGTGTGTGTGTGTGTGTTCCTGTGTGTTTCTCCTGTGGGTCCTACATCGTAGTGTGTATGTGTGTGTGTGTGTGTGTTTCTGTGTGTTTCTCCTGTGGGTCCTACATCGTAGTGTGTATGTGTGTGTGTGTGTGTGTGTTTCTGTGTGTTTCTCCTGTGGGTCCTACATCGTAGTGTGTGTGTGTGTGTGTGTGTGTGTGTGTGTGTGTGTGTGTGTGTGTGTGTGTGTGTGTGTGTGTGTGTGTGTGTGTGTGTGTGTGTGTTTCTGTGTGTTTCTCCTGTGGGTCCTACATCGTAGTGTGTGTGTTCCAGGTGAATCTCCTACTCCCGGTGAGTTTTGTGGTAGCGTGTGTGTTCCTCATTGCGGTGTCATTTGGGAAGACGTCCGTGGAGTGTGGCATCGGCTTTGGTATCATCGCCACTGGGGTACCCGTCTATTGGTACCCGTCTATTGGTACCCGTCTATTGGTACCCGTCTATTGGTACCCGTTTATTGGTACCCGTCTATTGGTACCCGTCTATTGGTACCCGTTTATTGGTACCCGTCTATTGGTACCCGTCTATTGGTGGCAGAAAAAACCCAGCTGGATCATCAATGGCATCAGTGAGTAATTTAACATTGCTGTCACTTTCTGTAGAAAATCACTAAACTATCACTTCTACTAACAAGGATAATGTAGAGTACACATCAATATACTAAACTATGACTTCTACTAACAGGGATAATGTAGAGTACACATCAATATACTAAACTATGACTTCTACTAACAGGGATAATGTAGAGTACACATCAATATACTAAACTATCACTTCTACTAACAGGGATAATGTAGAGTACACATCAATATACTAAACTATCACTTCTACTAACAGGGTTAATGTACAGCACACATCAATATACTAAACTATGACTTCTACTAACAGGGATAATGTACAGCACACATCAATATACTAAACTATGACTTCTACTAACAAGGTTAATGTACAGCACACATCAATATACTAAACTATGACTTCTACTAACAAGGATAATGTAGAGTACACATCAATATACTAAACTATCACTTCTACTAACAAGGATAATGTACAGCACACATCAATATACTAAACTATGACTTCTACTAACAAGGTTAATGTAGAGTACACATCAAGATGACATCTAGATGAATTAAATATACTACTACTAATACCACTGCTGCTGCTGGTACTGCTACTACAAGTACTGCTACTCCTGCTACTGCTAGTACTGATACTACTACTAGTACTACTAGTACTACTGCTACTACTGCTACTGCTAGTACTGCTACTACTATTAGTACTGTTACTACTAGTACTGATACTACTACTAGTACTACTGCTACTAGTACTGCTACTACTGCTACTACTAGTATTGATACTACTACTCGTACTGCTACTACTCGTACTGCTACTACTAGTACTGCTACTACTAGTACTGCTACTACTAGTACTGCTACTACTACTAGTACTGCTACTACTGCTACTGCTAGTAATGATACTACTACTAGTACTGCTACTACTGCTGCTACTACTACTAGTACTAGTACTGCTACTACTACTAGTACTACTACTAGTACTAGTACTGCTACTACTACTACTAGTACTGCTACTTCTAGTACTGCTACTACTACTAGTACAACTATTAGTACTGCTACTACTACTAGTACTACTGCTACTGCTGCTACTACTGCTACTGATACTACTAGTACTGCTACTACTAGTACTGCTACTACTGGTACTGCTACTAGTACTACTAGTACTGCTACTACTAGTACTACTGCTACTAGTACTACTGCTACTACTAGTACTACTGCTACTGCTGCTACTACTACTACTACTACTGCTACTACTAGTACTGCTACTACTGGTACTGCTACTACTACTAGTACTGCTACTGCTACTGCTAGTACTAATACTACTACTAGTACTACTACTAGTAGTGCTACTAGTAGTGCTACTACTACTACTACTAGTAGTACTGCTATTGATACTACTACTAGTACTGCTGCTAGTACGACTAGTACTGATACTACTAGTACTGATACTACTAGTACTACTAGCACTGATACTACTAGTACTACTAGTACTGATACTACTAGTTCTACTAGTACTGATACTACTTGTTCTACTAATACTGATACTACTAGTGCTACTAGAACTGATACTACTAGTACTACTAGTACTGCTACTACTAGTACTACTAGTAATGATACTACTAGTACTACTAGTACTGATACTACTAGTACTACTAGTACTACTAGTACTGATACTACTAGTGCTACTAGTACTGATACTACTAGTGCTACTAGTACTGATACTACTGGTGCTACTAGTACTGATACTCCTAGTACTACTAGTACTGCTACTACTAGTACTACTAGTACTGCTACTACTAGTACTACTAGTACTGATACTACTAGTGCTACTAGTACTGATACTACTGGTGCTACTAGTACTGATACTCCTAGTACTACTAGTACTGCTACTACTAGTACTACTAGTACTGATACTACTAGTACTACTAGTACTGATACTACTAGTACTACTAGTACTGATACTACTAGTACTACTAGTACTGATACTACTATTGCTACTAGTACTGATACTACTATTGCTACTAGTACTGATACTACTAGTACTGATACTACTAGTACTACTAGTACTGATACTACTAGTACTACTAGTACTGATACTACTAGTACAGATACTACTAGTACTATTAGTAGTGATACTACTAGTACTACTAGTACTGATGCTACTAGTACTACTAGTACTGATACTGCTGCTGCTGATGATGAAAGGGTGTAAAGGGTGTACTAGTAGAGATGGGTTTCTACTACTACTAGTACTGCTACTAGTGATGATGAAAGGGTGTACTAGTAGAGATGGGTTTCTACTACTACTAGTACTGCTACTGATGATGATGAAAGGGTGTACTAGTAGAGATGGGTTTCTACTACTACTAGTACTGCTACTGATGGTGATGAAAGGGTGTAAAGGGTGTACTAGTAGAGATGGGTTTCTACTACTACTAGTACTGCTACTGCTGATGATGAAAGGGTGTACTAGTAGAGATGGGTTTCTACTACTACTAGTACTGCTACTGCTGATGATGAAAGGGTGTAAAGGGTGTACTAGTAGAGATGGGTTTCTACTACTACTAGTACTGCTACTGCTGATGATGAAAGGGTGTACTAGTAGAGATGGGTTTCTACTACTACTAGTACTGCTACTGATGATGATGAAAGGGTGTACTAGTAGAGATGGGTTTCTACTAGTACTAGTACTGCTACTGATGGTGATGAAAGGGTGTAAAGGGTGTACTAGTAGAGATGGGTTTCTACTACTACTAGTACTGCTACTAGTGATGATGAAAGGGTGTACTAGTAGAGATGGGTTTCTACTACTACTAGTACTGCTACTAATGATGATGAAAGGGTGTACTAGTAGAGATGGGTTTCTACTACTACTAGTACTGCTACTGCTGGTGATGAAAGGGTGTACTAGTAGAGATGGGTTTCTACTAGTACTAGTACTGCTACTGATGGTGATGAAAGGGTGTAAAGGGTGTACTAGTAGAGATGGGTTTCTACTACTACTAGTACTGCTACTGATGATGATGAAAGGGTGTACTAGTAGAGATGGGTTTCTACTACTACTAGTACTGCTACTGATGGTGATGAAAGGGTGTACTAGTAGAGATGGGTTTCTACTACTACTAGTACTGCTACTGATGGTGATGAAAGGGTGTAAAGGGTGTACTAGTAGAGATGGGGTTCTACTAGTACTAGTACTGCTGCTGGTGATGATGAAAGGGTGTAAAGGGTGTACTAGTAGAGATGGGTTTCTACTACTACTAGTACTGCTACTGATGGTGATGAAAGGGTGTAAAGGGTGTACTGGTAGAGATGGGGTTCTACTACTACTAGTACTGCTACTAGTTCTACTACTACTAGTACTGCTACTACTACTAGTACTGCTACTGCTGATGATGAAAGGGTGTACTAGTAGAGATGGGTTTCTACTACTACTAGTACTGCTACTAGTTCTACTACTACTAGTACTGCTTCTACTACTAGTACTGCTACTGCTGATGATGAAAGGGTGTACTAGTAGAGATGGGTTTCTACTACTACTAGTACTGCTACTAGTTCTACTACTACTAGTACTGCTACTGCTGGTGATGAAAGGGTGTAAAGGGTGTACTAGTAGAGATGGGTTTCTACTACTACTAGTACTTCTACTGCTGGTGATGAAAGGGTGTAAAGGGTGTACTAGTAGAGATGGGTTTCTACTACTACTAGTACTGCTACTGCTGATGATGAAAGGGTGTACTAGTAGAGATGGGTTTCTACTACTACTAGTACTGCTACTGCTTATGATGAAAGGGTGTACTAGTAGAGATGGGTTTCTACTACTACTAGTACTGCTACTGCTGGTGATGAAAGGGTGTACTAGTAGAGATGGGGTTCTACTACTACTAGTACTGCTACTAGTACTGCTACTACTAGTACTGCTACTGCTGATGATGAAAGGGTGTACTAGTAGAGATGGGTTTCTACTACTACTAGTACTGCTACTAGTGATGATGAAAGGGTGTACTAGTAGAGATGGGTTTCTACTACTACTAGTACTGCTACTAGTTCTACTACTACTAGTACTGCTACTAGTTCTACTACTACTAGTACTGCTACTAGTTCTACTACTACTAGTACTGCTACTAGTGATGATGAAAGGGTGTACTAGTAGAGATGGGTTTCTACTGCTACTAGTACTGCTACTAGTTCTACTACTACTAGTACTGCTACTAGTTCTACTACTACTAGTACTGCTACTGCTGATGATGAAAGGGTGTACTAGTAGAGATGGGTTTCTACTACTACTAGTACTGCTACTAGTGATGATGAAAGGGTGTACTAGTAGAGATGGGTTTCTACTACTACTAGTACTGCTACTAGTTCTACTAGTACTAGTACTGCTACTGCTGATGATGAAAGGGTGTAAAGGGTGTACTAGTAGAGATGGGTTTCTACTACTACTAGTACTGCTACTGCTGGTGATGAAAGGGTGTAAAGGGTGTACTAGTAGAGATGGGTTTTTACTACTACTAGTACTGCTACTAGTTCTACTACTACTAGTACTGCTACTGCTGATGATGAAAGGGTGTACTAGTAGAGATGGGTTTCTACTACTACTAGTACTGCTACTAGTTCTACTACTACTAGTACTGCTACTAGTTCTACTACTACTAGTACTGCTACTGCTGATGATGAAAGGGTGTAAAGGGTGTACTAGTAGAGATGGGTTTCTACTACTACTAGTACTGCTACTAGTGATGATGAAAGGGTGTACTAGTAGAGATGGGTTTCTACTGCTACTAGTACTGCTACTACTACTACTACTAGTACTGCTACTAGTTCTACTACTACTAGTACTGCTACTGGTGATGATGAAAGGGTGTAAAGGGTGTACTAGTAGAGATGGGTTTCTACTACTACTAGTACTGCTACTAGTGATGATGAAAGGGTGTACTAGTAGAGATGGGTTTCTACTACTACTAGTACTGCTACTAGTTCTACTACTACTAGTACTGCTACTGCTGATGATGAAAGGGTGTACTAGTAGAGATGGGTTTCTACTACTACTAGTACTGCTACTAGTGATGATGAAAGGGTGTACTAGTAGAGATGGGTTTCTACTACTACTAGTACTGCTACTAGTTCTACTACTACTAGTACTGCTACTGCTGATGATGAAAGGGTGTACTAGTAGAGATGGGTTTCTACTACTACTAGTACTGCTACTAGTGATGATGAAAGGGTGTACTAGTAGAGATGGGTTTCTACTACTACTAGTACTGCTACTAGTTCTACTACTACTAGTACTGCTACTGGTGATGATGAAAGGGTGTAAAGGGTGTACTAGTAGAGATGGGTTTCTACTACTACTAGTACTGCTACTAGTGATGATGAAAGGGTGTACTAGTAGAGATGGGTTTCTACTACTACTAGTACTGCTACTAGTTCTACTACTACTAGTACTGCTACTAGTTCTACTACTACTAGTACTGCTACTAGTTCTACTACTACTAGTACTGCTACTAGTGATGATGAAAGGGTGTACTAGTAGAGATGGGTTTCTACTGCTACTAGTACTGCTACTAGTTCTACTACTACTAGTACTGCTACTAGTTCTACTACTACTAGTACTGCTACTGCTGATGATGAAAGGGTGTACTAGTAGAGATGGGTTTCTACTACTACTAGTACTGCTACTAGTGATGATGAAAGGGTGTAAAGGGTGTACTAGTAGAGATGGGTTTCTACTACTACTAGTACTGCTACTAGTTCTACTACTACTAGTACTGCTACTAGTTCTACTACTACTAGTACTGCTACTAGTGATGATGAAAGGGTGTACTAGTAGAGATGGGTTTCTACTACTACTAGTACTTCTACTAGTTCTACTACTACTAGTACTGCTACTAGTTCTACTACTACTAGTACTGCTACTGCTGATGATGAAAGGGTGTAAAGGGTGTACTAGTAGAGATGGGTTTCTACTGCTACTAGTACTGCTACTACTACTAGTACTGCTACTACTACTAGTACTGCTACTACTACTAGTACTGCTACTGGTGATGATGAAAGGGTGTAAAGGGTGTACTAGTAGAGATGGGTTTCTACTACTACTAGTACTGCTACTAGTTCTACTACTACTAGTACTGCTACTGCTGGTGATGAAAGGGTGTAAAGGGTGTACTAGTAGAGATTGGTTTCTACTACTACTAGTACTGCTACTGGTGATGATGAAAGGGTGTACTAGTAGAGATGGGTTTCTACTACTACTAGTACTGCTACTGGTGATGATGAAAGGGTGTACTAGTAGAGATGGGTTTCTACTACTACTAGTACTGCTACTGCTGATGATGAAAGGGTGTACTAGTAGAGATGGGTTTCTACTACTACTAGTACTGCTACTAGTGATGATGAAAGGGTGTACTAGTAGAGATGGGTTTCTACTACTACTAGTACTGCTACTACTACTAGTACTGCTACTGCTGATGATGAAAGGGTGTAAAGGGTGTACTAGTAGAGATGGGTTTCTACTACTACTAGTACTGCTACTACTACTAGTACTGCTACTGATGATGATGAAAGGGTGTACTAGTAGAGATGGGTTTCTACTACTACTAGTACTGCTACTACTGGTGATGATGAAAGGGTGTACTAGTAGAGATGGGTTTCTACTACTACTAGTACTGCTACTAGTGATGATGAAAGGGTGTACTAGTAGAGATGGGTTTCTACTAGTACTGCTACTAGTGATGATGAAAGGGTGTACTAGTAGAGATGGGTTTCTACTACTACTAGTACTGCTACTGATGATGATGAAAGGGTGTACTAGTAGAGATGGGTTTCTACTACTACTAGTACTGCTACTACTGGTGATGATGAAAGGGTGTACTAGTAGAGATGGGTTTCTACTAGTACTAGTACTGCTACTGATGATGATGAAAGGGTGTAAAGGGTGTACTAGTAGAGATGGGTTTCTACTACTACTAGTACTGCTACTACTGGTGATGATGAAAGGGTGTACTAGTAGAGATGGGTTTCTACTACTACTAGTACTGCTACTGGTGATGATTAAAGGGTGTACTAGTAGAGATGGGTTTCTACTACTACTAGTACTGCTACTGCTGGTGATGAAAGGGTGTACTAGTAGAGATGGGTTTCTACTACTACTAGTACTGCTACTGCTGGTGATGAAAGGGTGTACTAGTAGAGATGGGTTTCTACTACTACTAGTACTGCTACTAGTGATGATGAAAGGGTGTACTAGTAGAGATGGGTTTCTACTACTACTAGTACTGCTACTAGTGATGATGAAAGGGTGTACTAGTAGAGATGGGTTTCTACTACTACTAGTACTGCTACTGGTGATGATGAAAGGGTGTACTAGTAGAGATGGGTTTCTACTACTACTAGTACTGCTACTGCTGATGATGAAAGGGTGTACTAGTAGAGATGGGTTTCTACTACTACTAGTACTGCTACTAGTTCTACTACTACTAGTACTGCTACTGCTGATGATGAAAGGGTGTAAAGGGTGTACTAGTAGAGATGGGTTTCTACTACTACTAGTACTGCTACTGCTGATGATGAATGGGTGTACTAGTAGAGATGGGTTTCTACTACTACTAGTACTGCTACTAGTTCTACTACTACTAGTACTGCTACTGCTGATGATGAAAGGGTGTAAAGGGTGTACTAGTAGAGATGGGTTTCTACTACTACTAGTACTGCTACTGCTGATGATGAAAGGGTGTACTAGTAGAGATGGGGTTCTACTGCTACTAGTACTGCTACTGCTGATGATGAAAGGGTGTACTAGTAGAGTTGGGTTTCTACTACTACTAGTACTGCTACTGCTGGTGATGAAAGGGTGTACTAGTAGAGATGGGTTTCTACTACTACTAGTACTGCTACTGCTGGTGATGAAAGGGTGTAAAGGGTGTACTAGTAGAGATGGGTTTCTACTACTACTAGTACTGGTGATGAGGAAAGGGTGTACTAGTAGAGATGGGTTTCTACTACTTCTAGTACTGCTACTGCTGGTGATGAAAGGGTGTAAAGGGTGTACTAGTAGAGATGGGTTTCTACTACTACTAGTACTGGTGATGAGGAAAGGGTGTACTAGTAGAGATGGGTTTCTACTACTACTAGTACTGCTACTGCTGGTGATGAAAGGGTGTAAAGGGTGTACTAGTAGAGATGGGTTTCTACTACTACTAGTACTGCTACTGCTGATGATGAAAGGGTGTACTAGTAGAGATGGGTTTCTACTACTACTAGTACTGCTACTGCTGATGATGAAAGGGTGTACTAGTAGAGATGGGTTTCTACTACTACTAGTACTGCTACTGCTGATGATGAAAGGGTGTACTAGTAGAGATGGGGTTCTACTACTAGTAGTACTGCTACTGCTGATGATGAAAGGGTGTACTAGTAGAGATGGGGTTCTACTACTACTAGTACTGCTACTGATGGTGATGAAAGGGTGTAAAGGGTGTACTAGTAGAGATGGGTTTCTACTACTACTAGTACTGCTACTGCTGATGATGAAAGGGTGTACTAGTAGAGATGGGGTTCTACTACTACTAGTACTGCTACTGCTGGTGATGAAAGGGTGTAAAGGGTGTACTAGTAGAGATGGGTTTCTACTACTACTAGTACTGCTACTAGTTCTACTACTACTAGTACTGCTACTGCTGATGATGAAAGGGTGTACTAGTAGAGATGGGGTTCTACTACTACTTGTACTGCTACTGCTGGTGATGAAAGGGTGTAAAGGGTGTACTAGTAGAGATGGGGTTCTACTACTACTAGTACTGCTACTGGTGATGATGAAAGGGTGTACTAGTAGAGATGGGTTTCTACTGCTACTAGTACTGCTACTACTACTAGTACTGCTACTGGTGGTGATGAAAGGGTGTAAAGGGTGTACTAGTAGAGATGGGTTTCTACTATTACTAGTACTGCTACTGCTGGTGATGAAAGGGTGTAAAGGGTGTACTAGTAGAGATGGGTTTCTACTACTACTAGTACTGCTACTGGTGATGATGAAAGGGTGTACTAGTAGAGATGGGTTTCTACTACTACTAGTACTGCTACTGCTGATGATGAAAGGGTGTACTAGTAGAGATGGGTTTCTACTACTACTAGTACTGCTACTGCTGGTGATGAAAGGGTGTACTAGTAGAGATGGGTTTCTACTACTACTAGTACTGCTACTGATGGTGATGAAAGGGTGTAAAGGGTGTACTAGTAGAGATGGGTTTCTACTACTACTAGTACTGCTACTGCTGATGATGAAAGGGTGTACTAGTAGAGATGGGTTTCTACTACTACTAGTACTGCTACTGATGGTGATGAAAGGGTGTAAAGGGTGTACTAGTAGAGATGGGTTTCTACTACTACTAGTACTGCTACTAGTTCTACTACTACTAGTACTGCTACTGCTGATGATGAAAGGGTGTACTAGTAGAGATGGGTTTCTACTACTACTAGTACTGCTACTGATGGTGATGAAAGGGTGTAAAGGGTGTACTAGTAGAGATGGGTTTCTACTACTACTAGTACTGCTACTGCTGATGATGAAAGGGTGTACTAGTAGAGATGGGGTTCTACTACTACTAGTACTGCTACTGCTGGTGATGAAAGGGTGTAAAGGGTGTACTAGTAGAGATGGGTTTCTACTACTACTAGTACTGCTACTAGTTCTACTACTACTAGTACTGCTACTACTACTAGTACTGCTACTAGTTCTACTACTACTAGTACTGCTACTAGTTCTACTACTACTAGTACTGCTACTACTACTAGTACTGCTACTACTACTAGTACTGCTACTAGTTCTACTACTACTAGTACTGCTACTAGTTCTACTACTACTAGTACTGCTACTGGTGGTGATGAAAGGGTGTAAAGGGTGTACTAGTAGAGATGGGTTTCTACTACTACTAGTACTGCTACTGATGGTGATGAAAGGGTGTACTAGTAGAGATGGGTTTCTACTATTACTAGTACTGCTATTGCTGGTGATGAAAGGGTGTACTAGTAGAAATGGGTTTCTACTACTACTAGTACTGCTACTGCTGGTGATGAAAGGGTGTAAAGGGTATACTAGTAGAGATGGGTTTCTACTACTACTAGTACTGCTACTGCTGATGATGAAAGGGTGTACTAGTAGAGATGGGTTTCTACTACTACTACTACTAGTACTGGTGGTGATGAAAGGGTGTAAAGGGTATACTAGTAGAGATGGGGTTCTACTACTACTAGTACTGCTACTGCTGGTGATGAAAGGGTGTAAAGGGTGTACTAGTAGAGATGGGTTTCTACTACTACTAGTACTGCTACTGCTGATGATGAAAGGGTGTACTAGTAGAGATGGGTTTCTACTACTACTAGTACTGCTACTGCTGATGATGAAAGAGTGTACTAGTAGAGATGGGTTTCTACTACTACTAGTACTGCTACTGCTGATGATGAAAGGGTGTACTAGTAGAGATGGGGTTCTACTACTAGTAGTACTGCTACTGCTGATGATGAAAGGGTGTACTAGTAGAGATGGGGTTCTACTACTACTAGTACTGCTACTGATGGTGATGAAAGGGTGTAAAGGGTGTACTAGTAGAGATGGGTTTCTACTACTACTAGTACTGCTACTGCTGATGATGAAAGGGTGTACTAGTAGAGATGGGGTTCTACTACTACTAGTACTGCTACTGCTGGTGATGAAAGGGTGTAAAGGGTGTACTAGTAGAGATGGGTTTCTACTACTACTAGTACTGCTACTAGTTCTACTACTACTAGTACTGCTACTGCTGATGATGAAAGGGTGTACTAGTAGAGATGGGGTTCTACTACTACTTGTACTGCTACTGCTGGTGATGAAAGGGTGTAAAGGGTGTACTAGTAGAGATGGGGTTCTACTACTACTAGTACTGCTACTGGTGATGATGAAAGGGTGTACTAGTAGAGATGGGTTTCTACTGCTACTAGTACTGCTACTACTACTAGTACTGCTACTGGTGGTGATGAAAGGGTGTAAAGGGTGTACTAGTAGAGATGGGTTTCTACTATTACTAGTACTGCTACTGCTGGTGATGAAAGGGTGTAAAGGGTGTACTAGTAGAGATGGGTTTCTACTACTACTAGTACTGCTACTGGTGATGATGAAAGGGTGTACTAGTAGAGATGGGTTTCTACTACTACTAGTACTGCTACTGCTGATGATGAAAGGGTGTACTAGTAGAGATGGGTTTCTACTACTACTAGTACTGCTACTGCTGGTGATGAAAGGGTGTACTAGTAGAGATGGGTTTCTACTACTACTAGTACTGCTACTGATGGTGATGAAAGGGTGTAAAGGGTGTACTAGTAGAGATGGGTTTCTACTACTACTAGTACTGCTACTAGTTCTACTACTACTAGTACTGCTACTGCTGATGATGAAAGGGTGTACTAGTAGAGATGGGGTTCTACTACTAGTAGTACTGCTACTGCTGATGATGAAAGGGTGTACTAGTAGAGATGGGGTTCTACTACTACTAGTACTGCTACTGATGGTGATGAAAGGGTGTAAAGGGTGTACTAGTAGAGATGGGTTTCTACTACTACTAGTACTGCTACTGCTGATGATGAAAGGGTGTACTAGTAGAGATGGGGTTCTACTACTACTAGTACTGCTACTGCTGGTGATGAAAGGGTGTAAAGGGTGTACTAGTAGAGATGGGTTTCTACTACTACTAGTACTGCTACTAGTTCTACTACTACTAGTACTGCTACTGCTGATGATGAAAGGGTGTACTAGTAGAGATGGGGTTCTACTACTACTTGTACTGCTACTGCTGGTGATGAAAGGGTGTAAAGGGTGTACTAGTAGAGATGGGGTTCTACTACTACTAGTACTGCTACTGGTGATGATGAAAGGGTGTACTAGTAGAGATGGGTTTCTACTGCTACTAGTACTGCTACTACTACTAGTACTGCTACTGGTGGTGATGAAAGGGTGTAAAGGGTGTACTAGTAGAGATGGGTTTCTACTATTACTAGTACTGCTACTGCTGGTGATGAAAGGGTGTAAAGGGTGTACTAGTAGAGATGGGTTTCTACTACTACTAGTACTGCTACTGGTGATGATGAAAGGGTGTACTAGTAGAGATGGGTTTCTACTACTACTAGTACTGCTACTGCTGATGATGAAAGGGTGTACTAGTAGAGATGGGTTTCTACTACTACTAGTACTGCTACTGCTGGTGATGAAAGGGTGTACTAGTAGAGATGGGTTTCTACTACTACTAGTACTGCTACTGATGGTGATGAAAGGGTGTAAAGGGTGTACTAGTAGAGATGGGTTTCTACTACTACTAGTACTGCTACTAGTTCTACTACTACTAGTACTGCTACTGCTGATGATGAAAGGGTGTACTAGTAGAGATGGGGTTCTACTACTAGTAGTACTGCTACTGCTGATGATGAAAGGGTGTACTAGTAGAGATGGGGTTCTACTACTACTAGTACTGCTACTGATGGTGATGAAAGGGTGTAAAGGGTGTACTAGTAGAGATGGGTTTCTACTACTACTAGTACTGCTACTGCTGATGATGAAAGGGTGTACTAGTAGAGATGGGGTTCTACTACTACTAGTACTGCTACTGCTGGTGATGAAAGGGTGTAAAGGGTGTACTAGTAGAGATGGGTTTCTACTACTACTAGTACTGCTACTAGTTCTACTACTACTAGTACTGCTACTGCTGATGATGAAAGGGTGTACTAGTAGAGATGGGGTTCTACTACTACTTGTACTGCTACTGCTGGTGATGAAAGGGTGTAAAGGGTGTACTAGTAGAGATGGGGTTCTACTACTACTAGTACTGCTACTGGTGATGATGAAAGGGTGTACTAGTAGAGATGGGTTTCTACTGCTACTAGTACTGCTACTACTACTAGTACTGCTACTGGTGGTGATGAAAGGGTGTAAAGGGTGTACTAGTAGAGATGGGTTTCTACTATTACTAGTACTGCTACTGCTGGTGATGAAAGGGTGTAAAGGGTGTACTAGTAGAGATGGGTTTCTACTACTACTAGTACTGCTACTGGTGATGATGAAAGGGTGTACTAGTAGAGATGGGTTTCTACTACTACTAGTACTGCTACTGCTGATGATGAAAGGGTGTACTAGTAGAGATGGGTTTCTACTACTACTAGTACTGCTACTGCTGGTGATGAAAGGGTGTACTAGTAGAGATGGGTTTCTACTACTACTAGTACTGCTACTGATGGTGATGAAAGGGTGTAAAGGGTGTACTAGTAGAGATGGGTTTCTACTACTACTAGTACTGCTACTGCTGATGATGAAAGGGTGTACTAGTAGAGATGGGTTTCTACTACTACTAGTACTGCTACTGATGGTGATGAAAGGGTGTAAAGGGTGTACTAGTAGAGATGGGTTTCTACTACTACTAGTACTGCTACTAGTTCTACTACTACTAGTACTGCTACTGCTGATGATGAAAGGGTGTACTAGTAGAGATGGGTTTCTACTACTACTAGTACTGCTACTGATGGTGATGAAAGGGTGTAAAGGGTGTACTAGTAGAGATGGGTTTCTACTACTACTAGTACTGCTACTGCTGATGATGAAAGGGTGTACTAGTAGAGATGGGGTTCTACTACTACTAGTACTGCTACTGCTGGTGATGAAAGGGTGTAAAGGGTGTACTAGTAGAGATGGGTTTCTACTACTACTAGTACTGCTACTAGTTCTACTACTACTAGTACTGCTACTACTACTAGTACTGCTACTAGTTCTACTACTACTAGTACTGCTACTAGTTCTACTACTACTAGTACTGCTACTACTACTAGTACTGCTACTACTACTAGTACTGCTACTAGTTCTACTACTACTAGTACTGCTACTAGTTCTACTACTACTAGTACTGCTACTGGTGGTGATGAAAGGGTGTAAAGGGTGTACTAGTAGAGATGGGTTTCTACTACTACTAGTACTGCTACTGATGGTGATGAAAGGGTGTACTAGTAGAGATGGGTTTCTACTATTACTAGTACTGCTATTGCTGGTGATGAAAGGGTGTACTAGTAGAAATGGGTTTCTACTACTACTAGTACTGCTACTGCTGGTGATGAAAGGGTGTAAAGGGTATACTAGTAGAGATGGGTTTCTACTACTACTAGTACTGCTACTGCTGATGATGAAAGGGTGTACTAGTAGAGATGGGTTTCTACTACTACTACTACTAGTACTGGTGGTGATGAAAGGGTGTAAAGGGTATACTAGTAGAGATGGGGTTCTACTACTACTAGTACTGCTACTGCTGGTGATGAAAGGGTGTAAAGGGTGTACTAGTAGAGATGGGTTTCTACTACTACTAGTACTGCTACTGCTGATGATGAAAGGGTGTACTAGTAGAGATGGGTTTCTACTACTACTAGTACTGCTACTGCTGATGATGAAAGAGTGTACTAGTAGAGATGGGTTTCTACTACTACTAGTACTGCTACTGCTGATGATGAAAGGGTGTACTAGTAGAGATGGGGTTCTACTACTAGTAGTACTGCTACTGCTGATGATGAAAGGGTGTACTAGTAGAGATGGGGTTCTACTACTACTAGTACTGCTACTGATGGTGATGAAAGGGTGTAAAGGGTGTACTAGTAGAGATGGGTTTCTACTACTACTAGTACTGCTACTGCTGATGATGAAAGGGTGTACTAGTAGAGATGGGGTTCTACTACTACTAGTACTGCTACTGCTGGTGATGAAAGGGTGTAAAGGGTGTACTAGTAGAGATGGGTTTCTACTACTACTAGTACTGCTACTAGTTCTACTACTACTAGTACTGCTACTGCTGATGATGAAAGGGTGTACTAGTAGAGATGGGGTTCTACTACTACTTGTACTGCTACTGCTGGTGATGAAAGGGTGTAAAGGGTGTACTAGTAGAGATGGGGTTCTACTACTACTAGTACTGCTACTGGTGATGATGAAAGGGTGTACTAGTAGAGATGGGTTTCTACTGCTACTAGTACTGCTACTACTACTAGTACTGCTACTGGTGGTGATGAAAGGGTGTAAAGGGTGTACTAGTAGAGATGGGTTTCTACTATTACTAGTACTGCTACTGCTGGTGATGAAAGGGTGTAAAGGGTGTACTAGTAGAGATGGGTTTCTACTACTACTAGTACTGCTACTGGTGATGATGAAAGGGTGTACTAGTAGAGATGGGTTTCTACTACTACTAGTACTGCTACTGCTGATGATGAAAGGGTGTACTAGTAGAGATGGGTTTCTACTACTACTAGTACTGCTACTGCTGGTGATGAAAGGGTGTACTAGTAGAGATGGGTTTCTACTACTACTAGTACTGCTACTGATGGTGATGAAAGGGTGTAAAGGGTGTACTAGTAGAGATGGGTTTCTACTACTACTAGTACTGCTACTGCTGATGATGAAAGGGTGTACTAGTAGAGATGGGTTTCTACTACTACTAGTACTGCTACTGATGGTGATGAAAGGGTGTAAAGGGTGTACTAGTAGAGATGGGTTTCTACTACTACTAGTACTGCTACTAGTTCTACTACTACTAGTACTGCTACTGCTGATGATGAAAGGGTGTACTAGTAGAGATGGGTTTCTACTACTACTAGTACTGCTACTGATGGTGATGAAAGGGTGTAAAGGGTGTACTAGTAGAGATGGGTTTCTACTACTACTAGTACTGCTACTGCTGATGATGAAAGGGTGTACTAGTAGAGATGGGGTTCTACTACTACTAGTACTGCTACTGATGGTGATGAAAGGGTGTAAAGGGTGTACTAGTAGAGATGGGTTTCTACTACTACTAGTACTGCTACTAGTTCTACTACTACTAGTACTGCTACTACTACTAGTACTGCTACTAGTTCTACTACTACTAGTACTGCTACTAGTTCTACTACTACTAGTACTGCTACTACTACTAGTACTGCTACTACTACTAGTACTGCTACTAGTTCTACTACTACTAGTACTGCTACTAGTTCTACTACTACTAGTACTGCTACTGGTGGTGATGAAAGGGTGTAAAGGGTGTACTAGTAGAGATGGGTTTCTACTACTACTAGTACTGCTACTGATGGTGATGAAAGGGTGTACTAGTAGAGATGGGTTTCTACTATTACTAGTACTGCTATTGCTGGTGATGAAAGGGTGTACTAGTAGAAATGGGTTTCTACTACTACTAGTACTGCTACTGCTGGTGATGAAAGGGTGTACTAGTAGAGATGGGTTTCTACTACTACTAGTACTGGTGGTGATGAAAGGGTGTAAAGGGTGTACTAGTAGAAATGGGTTTCTACTACTACTAGTACTGCTACTGCTGGTGATGAAAGGGTGTACTAGTAGAGATGGGTTTCTACTACTACTAGTACTGGTGGTGATGAAAGGGTGTAAAGGGTATACTAGTAGAGATGGGGTTCTTGCTTGTTGACCGTGTTCTGTCAGAAGCTGCTGAACGTGGTTCCTCAGGACTCATGGACTCATCCTTTTCTCCACTGCAACCCAAGCCGCTGTATCACCACTGAAGCAGTGCTGGACGGTCAATGTGTGTTCATCTCAGGCTGATCACTCTGAATACTCTATGACCTCTGATCCCTAACCTTTGACCCCTAACCAGTGGGGATGGGGGTTATTGTGTCCAGAAGAAAGGGGTGGGGGACCAACTAGTAAGTAGAGGCCTAACAATCTGGTTGTTTACACAGAACCCACCTTGCTGTCTGTTCTCGACATTTTCAAACTGTCTTTCCAGTATTCTGGTCTTTTGTTTACATTTCTTCCTATATTTAAATAGCACTTATGTAGACTGTTGTGTTTTCCTTATTTTGAGCGTGTCTTTAAATGTTATACTGGGAAGTTCTAGAGGAGTACTAAGCAGGGTTGGGCTCAATTTCAGTTCCATTCAGAAAGTAAACCAGTTTCCTCATTGAAGAGAATATTAACTTCATTGTACTTCCTGAATTGAAATGGAATTGACCCCAACCCGGATACTGTTCCCCGGGCGCCGAAGACGTGGATGTGGATTAAGGCAGCTCTGATTCAGAGGGGTTGGGTTAAATGTGGAAGACACATTTCAGTTGAATACATTCAGTTGGACAACTGACTAGGTCTCCCCCGCCCCCCTTCCCCGTACATAACTGGTTGTATGAAGGCATGATATTTGGTCCTGAAGAAGTTCGTTCTTTAGGAAGTGCACATCTCGGGAAGGTAAAATAGTGACTAGAATTCAGAATGAGAAGTCAGAGCTCTAGCGTCCCCAGGCTCCATTCAGACAGACAGACAGACAGACAGACAGACAGACAGACAGACAGACAGACAGACAGACAGACAGACAGACAGACAGACAGACAGACAGACAGACAGACAGACAGACAGACAGACAGACAGACAGACAGACAGACAGACAGACAGACAGACAGACAGACAGACAGACAGACAGACAGACAGACAGACAGACAGACAGACAGACAGACAGACAGACAGACAGACAGACAGAGAGAGAGAGAGAGAGAGAGAGAGAGAGAGAGAGAGAGAGAGAGAGAGAGAGAGAGAGAGAGAGAGAGAGAGAGAGCCGGCTGGAGGAGGAGATGACCTATTGAACTAGTTATCTAATGTTATCATCGGGTTGTTACTGTCTGTATTCTACCGACAGAGATATTCCTGAAGCTTTCTTCACACTTCCTGTGCCTTGTCTTGTTATTGTTTATTTTTTATTTTTTAAATACTCTGTTTGCTCTGAATGTTTTCAAACTCTTTTATATGAAATACCCAAGACATTGTTCTAAGTGTCCTTCCTGTGCTGCACTTTGAATGTTAATTTTTGGTTTTATAAATAAAGTTTTTTAAACAGCCAATGATGACAGGAGTGAAGAGTGACTGGGGTTCTGAAGGTTGTTTTGTTGAGTGCTGGCTGACCTTTTTTACACAGAAACATACTGCAGAAAGACAAGTCACTACAGTCAGCCTGTCGTTACTATACATTCAGACACTAGGAAAAGTATTTTAACATCTGAAATCCAGTCCACTATACGTTATGTGTGTGTGTGTGTGTGTGTGTGTGTGTGTGTGTGTGTGTGTGTGTGTGTGTGTGTGTGTGTGTGTGTGTGTGTGTGTGTGTGTGTGTGTGTGTGTGTGTGTGTGTGTGTGTGTGTGTGTGTGTGTGTGTGTGTGTGTGTGTGTGTGTGTGTGAGGCTATAATATGGAGGAGAGCGGCAGTAACCAACACCGACACACACAGTCATTTCAAACATTTTCATTATTTTTCTCCACATGTCAGAAACCAAAAAAACGTAAGAAAAGAGCATGCTTGGGCATGCAATGATGTCACAACATGATGTCACAACATGATGTCACGACATGATGTCACAACATGATGTCACAACATGATGTCACAACATGATGTCACCGGGTGCCGAGTATAAAAAGGCGGAACAGATTTTTTTTTTTTTAAAGCTCATTCATAAAACTCTGGATCGACATTTTGAAAATCCACAAGAGTTTATTTTTTTAAAGCTAGCGTTTTTTTAAAATTTATTTGACACCGATGATGGTCTCTGTCTCAGCGTCAGCCACCTGTAGCTGGATGAAAACACCAGGAGAGCCGGAGAGAGAGCGAGAGAGAGACTCACAAACTGACTGACACCAGATTGAGCAGGCTAAACAAACATGCTGAAAAACATGGGGTCCCCCAGCATGTCTGGAAGTGACACTGAAGGAGAACACACTTGTATTCCCAAATAGCACCCTATTCACTATATACCATGCACCATTCTGGACCACCTGTTCTCCCAAAGCAGTGCACTAGCTATATAGGGAAGAGGGCTCCATTTGGGACTTTGGACTAGTCTGGAAGAGACCCAGTTCTCCCTGTGGACTGTTCTGGAAGAAGGCCGACAGGGAGAGGGACTAAACGGTGCATGCCACTTCAGGCGGGGTCAACCGTTCACCATTCTGAAGGTCACCCACCTCCCCCTCCCAGACTGCATTTCCCACGAGGGGGGTTTCATCAAGTGAATCATTACATTAATAAAAAATAAATAAATACGAGGCACTCAGCATTCTCTCTGTCTGGCAAAATGCTCAACAGTAACAAACATTTGAATAATAATGATACATACATACATATATATATATATATATTTAGAATCAGTGTTATAACGTAACAGTCTCAACGCTGTACACAGGGGCCTGAATTCTCCCACCTCCATAGTCCTGTGTGTGTGTGTGTGTGTGTGTGTGTGTGTGTGTGTGTGTGTGTGTGTGTGTGTGTGTGTGTGTGTGTGTGTGTGTGTGTGTGTGTGTGTGTGTGTGTGTGTGTGTGTGTGTGTGTGTGTGTGTGTGTGTGTGTGTGTGTGTGTGGACACTACGTGTGTTTTGTTGCGTAGGGGTTGAGATCATTCATGAATTAAAAAAAAAAAAATGAATAGAAAAGTGTGGGTTTTTATTCAATTCATGAATCGAATCGTAAATCTTAAAAATGTCCGTGTCCTGATTCGACTGAATGTGAAACGGCATTGATCCCAACTCTCGGTTCGTAGTTGCAGTGAATCATAAGAATGGATCATCTAGGAGGGTTTGTGGACAAATGAAGAACAACAGATGGAACAGACAGAGGGATAGAAAGATGCTGTTTTAATGCAATGGCTGTGTGTGTGTGACTGTGTGTGTGTGTATGACTGTGTGTGTGTGTGTGTGTGTATGACTGCGTGTGTGTGTGACTGTGTGACTGTATGTGTGTGAGAGTGAGTATGTGTGTGTGAGAGAGTGTGTATGTGTGAGTGTGCATGTAGGACAGTGTGTGTGTGTGTGTGTGAGAGAGAGAGTGTGCATGAGAGAGAGTGTGTGTGTATGTGTGAGTTAGTGTGTGTGTGTGTGAGTTAGTGTGTGTGTGTGTGTGTGTGTGTGTGTGTGTGTGTGTGTGTGTGTGTGTGTGTGTGTGTGTGTGTGTGTGTGCGTGCGTGCGTGCGTGCGTGTGTGTGTGTGTGTGTGTGTGTGTGTGCGTGCGTGCGTGTGCGTGTGCGTGTGCGTGTGTGTGTGTGCGTGCGTGCGTGTGTGTGTGTGTTATAGTGAACAGGATAATAAACATGGCGGAGCCCTTTAACATGGATCTACTCTTGCAGCATAGTTTGGACTGCATCCCTAATGCCACCTTATACCCATCATGCACTGTGTTTAACCGTAGCCCCCATAGAGCTCTGGTCAAAAGTAGTACACTATATAGGGAATAGGGTGCCATTTGAGAGGCACCCCAGCGGTTGGTGGATGAGGCCATCGGGTATAGGGTTAGGGGCTAAGGTGGGTGAAGAAGAAGAAGTGGGATCACCATGGGCTAGCATGTCATATTGTTAAGTGGGATACAGTGTAGGACAGAGGGTGCTGTACACTAGTCTTGGATGGATGGGCCCAGTGGACATAGTCTGCGCCCTGTGTATCCTGTCCTCCATACAGCAGGTGCCCTACTAACAGAACCCGTTTGTGGCCGACTACGCCACCACATCGCATCATCACCATCTCAAAGCTGCTGTTCCACTCCTTTCCACAGTCAAAATACCTTTCCACGTGGTTGCAAGCACAACAAAAAAAGGGCAATTCATTAAAAAAATTAAATTACATTTTTTTTTTAAGTGTTTTATAAACTCAAGGCAGATGGATAAATCCGTTGAATTATATACCTTAACTGAGTCTGTGACATGAGATGAGCTAAACATCAAAGGGCTGGGGAAGGCAGGAGGTTAACGACAATAGAAACACCATGCTGTCGACTCCCACGCTGCTCCCACGCTGCTCCCACGCTGCTCCCACGCTGCTCCCACACTGCTCCCACACTGCTCCTCCGCTCCTCCCATGCTCCTCCCACGCTCCTCCCACGCTGCTCCACGTGGCAGAGTCACGTCTGGATCAATAATAACTTATGTAATATAAGTCATCATCATTATCATCATCATCATAACACGACTTAATAGATCATAGAAGGAAGGTTAAATAAAGAAATGGATGAAGAGGAGGGCTACTCCAATGTTGAGTAAAATAACCATGACAACCAGGACAGAGCTGGAGCCCTGGGAGAGATAGGAGGAGAGAGGAGGGAGAGAGAGACGGGAGGAGAGAGAAGAGACAGGAGGAGAGAGAGAGACAGGAGGAGAGAGAGAGAGACAGGAGGAGAGAGAAGAGACAGGAGAGAGAAGAGACAGGTGTAGAGAGAGGAGAGAGAGTGAAAGGAGGAGAGAGAAGAGAGAGAGACAGAAGGAAAGAGAAAGGAGGTGAGAAAGACAGGAGGAGAGAGAGAGACAGGAGGAGAGAGAGAAACAGGAGGAGAGAGGAGAGAGAGAGAGAAAGGAGAAGAGAGGAGAGGGGAGAGAGGAGAGAGGAGAGGGAAGAGAGACAGGAGGAGAGAGGAGAGAGAGACAGGAGGAGAGGGGAGAGGAGGAGAGAGGAGAGGAGAGAGAGACAGGAGGAGAGAGGATAGGGAAGAGAGACAGGAGGAGAGAGGAGAGAGAGACAGGAGGAGAGGGGAGGAGGAGAGAGGAGAGGAGAGAGGGACAGGAGGAGAGAGGAGAGAGAGAGAGACAGGAGGAGAGAGGAGAGGGAAGAGAGACAGGAGGAGAGAGGAGAGAGAGACAGGAGGAGAGGGAGAGGAGAGAGAGACAGGAGGAGAGAGGAGAGGAGAGAGAGACAGGAGGAGAGAGGAGAGGAGAGAGAGACAGGAGGAGAGAGGAGAGAGAGAGAGACAGGAGGAGAGAGAGAGAGAGAGAGAGAGACAGAGAGGAGAGAGAGAGAGAGAGAGAGAGAGAGAGAGAGAGAGAGAGAACGGAGAAGAGAGGAGAGAGGAGAGAGGAGAGAGATAGACAAGAGGAGAGAGGAGAGTAGAGAGAGACAGGAGGAGAGAGAGAGAGAGAGAGAGAGAGAGAGAGAGAACGGAGAAGAGAGGAGAGAGGAGAGAGATAGACAAGAGGAGAGAGTGAGAGAGAGAAAGCAGATGAGTGGAGAGGGGAGAGAGAGACGGGAGGAGAGAGGAGAGAGAAGAGAGAGAAAGTGTTAATTCTCAGACTTCATTCTACAGTTAAGAGTATAGTATTAGTATTTAAAACCTGAGGTCCAGTTTACAGATCTATCTGATACCAATAAATCACTCACTGAGTTTGATTTGAGGGTGTGATGCTCCCCATCCTGCTCCAAGGTGATTGGCTGAGACTTGAGAGGTGGGGAGAGAGTGAGGTCCCTGTGCAGGGGCCACTCCTCCTGCTCCGCCCCCACATTCAGAGTGTCCAGCATCTGTACAGAGTCCATGGAGCCCTCCTTGACCGGCCGCAGGCCCCGCGGGCGCATCCTGCTTTTGGGGCAATGGCCAGGGGACCTCTGGGTAGTGGAGTCCAGGGGCTGGAACCTCATGTCTACTGTGTAGTCTCCCAGCCTGTCCTCCTCTTCCTCTCTGTCCATGAGGCGTGAGTGGGCAGGGCTCCACTGCAGGGCGCCTTCGGCAGTCCAGCCCTCTGCGGGGCTGTCGAGCCCGGGGTCGGGCAAGGCATGCTTGCTAAGCTTGTGATTGGATGAGATGTGCTGCTGCTTGGAGTGGTGGTTGGGGTACACATGTTCTGGGGGGTCGTTGTGATTGGCTGAGGAGACATTGTCCCCTGGGATGTGATTGGAGCAGGTATAATCTTGGCACGACTTGTGATTGGAAGAAGCATGCTCAGAAGTCTTGTGATTGGACAGGTTATGCTCCAAGGCTTTGTGATTGGATGAAATGTGCACCTGCTGCTTGTAATTGGAAGAGGCATTCTCACAGGCCCTGTGATTGGTGGAGGAGGAGGAATGATCCCATGTTTTGTGATTGGACTGCATGTACTCCCTCGACTTGTGATTGGATGAGGTGTGCTTTGAGGGCTTCTGGTTGTACGAGGAGGAGTGCTCCCACGACCTATAGGAAGAGGAAGTGTGTTCCCGGGACTTGTGGTTGGTCGAGGCCTTGTCCCTCGGTTTGTGGTTGGACGGGACCTGCTGGTGGCCGTTGACTTGTCCCTCCTGCTCCTCCAGTAGAGACGGGGTGGTGGATTGGCTGCTGTGACCCCCCCGGTCCGGATACATGTCCTCTGTCCAGTTGTTAGCCCCTCCCCTCTGGAGATCCATGCCCCGCCCCTCCACTAGCACCTGTATCTCTGCTCCTCCTCCCTGGTCGTCCACAGCGCTCTGCCGCATGAAGCAGGCGTTTCTGGGACGGTGAGAGTGGCCTTGTTTAGAGGTCGGCGGGCTGCAGGGGGGCGAGGGGGGGACGCTCAGGACTGGGCTGAGGTCAGGCGTTATCAAGGGAGGCGTGGTGTCCGGGGTGCACAGCTCAGGACTGTCAGTTCCCGTGGAAATGATCTCGCGGTCTTTGTTGTCCTGGTGCTTATTGGGCCGCTGGCACTCCAGACCTGACAGACAGGCAGACAGACAGGCAGACAGACAGGCACGCAGACAGGCAGACAGACAGGCACGCAGACAGGCAGACAGACAGGCAGGCAGAAAGGCAGGCACGCAGACAGGCAGACAGACAGGCACGCAGACAGGCAGACAGACAGGCAGACAGACAGGCACGCAGACAGGCAGACAGACAGGCAGACAGACAGGCACGCAGACAGGCAGACAGACAGGCAGACAGACAGGCACGCAGACAGGCAGACAGACAGGCAGACAGACAGGCAGACAGACAGACAGGCAGACAGACAGGCAGACAGACAGGCAGACAGACAGGCATGCAGACAGGCAGACAGACAGGCAGACAGACAGGCACGCAGACAGGCAGAAAGGCAGGCACACAGACAGGCAGACAGACAGGCACGCAGACAGGCAGACAGACAGGCACACAGACAGGCACGCAGACAGGCAGACAGACAGGCAGGCAGAAAGGCAGACAGGCGGGAAGAGACGAAACACAATGAAAGAGGGGATTTGGCAGAGATCCACCAGACATACAGAACAGTCAAAAGTTTGGACACACCGACTCATTCAAGGGTTTTTCTATATTCGTACTATTTTCTACATTGTAGAATAATAGTGAAGACATCAGAACTATGAAATAACACCTATGGAATCATGTAGTAACCAAAAAGGGTTAAACAATTCAAAATGTATTTTATATTTCAGATTCTTCAAAGTAGCCACCCTTTTGCCTTGACGACATCTTTGCACACTCTTGGCATTCTCTCAACCAGCTTCATGAGGTAGTCACCTGGAATTCATTTCAATTAAACGGTTTGCCTTGTTAAAAGTTTGTTTGTGGAATTTCTTTCCTTTAAATGCGTTTGAGCCAATCAGTTGCGTTGTGACATGGTATAGGGTGATATACAGAAGATAGCCCTATTTGATAAAAGACCAAGTCCATATTATGGCAAGAACAGCTCAAATAAGCAAAGAGAAATGACAGTCCACCATTGCTTTAAGGCATGAAAGTGCAGTCGCAAAAACCATCAAGCGCTGTGATGAAACTGGCTCTCCTGAGGACCACCACAGGAAAGGAAGACACAGAGTTACCTCTGCTGCAGAGGATGAGTTCATTAGAGTTAACTGGCTCTCATGAGGACCACCACAGGACAGGAAGACCCAGAGTTACCTCTGCTGCAGAGGATAAATTCATTAGTGTTACCAGCCTCAGATTGCAACCCAAATAAATGCTTCACAGAGTTCAAGTAACAGACACATCTCAACATCAACTGTTCAGAGGAGACTGTGAGAATCAGGTCTTCATGGTCAAATTGCTGCTAAGAAACCACGACTAAAGGACACCAATAAGAAGAGACTTGCTTGGGCCAAAGAAACATGAGCAATGGACATTAGACCGGTGGAAATCTGTCCTTTGGTCTGATGAGTCCAAACTGGAGATTTTTGGGTTCCGACCGCCTTGTCTTTGTGAAATGCAGAGTAGGTGAACGGATGATCTCCGCATGTGTGGTTCCCACCGTGAAGCATGGAGGAGGAGGTTTGTTGATGTGGGGGTGCTTTGCTGGTGACATTGTCAGTGATTTATTTAGAATTCAAGGCACACTCAAACAGCATGGCTACCACAGCATTCTGCAGCAAAACGCCATCCAATCTGGTTTGCACTTAGTGGGACTTTCATTTGTTTTTCAACATGACAATGAACTCCACGCACCTCCAGGCTGTGTAAGGGCTATTTGACCAAGAAGGAGAGGGATGGAGTGCTGCATCCGATGGCCTACACAATCACCCAACCTCAATCCAATTGAGATGGCTTGGGATGATCTGGACCACAGAGTGAGAGAAAAGCAGCCAACAAGTGCTCAGCATATGTGGGAACTCCTTCAAGACTGTTGAAAAAGCATTCCAGGTGAAGCTGGTTGAGAGAATGCTAAGAGTTTGCAAAACTGTCATCAAGGCAAAGGGTGGCTACTTTGAAGAAATCGAAAATCGAAAATATATTTTCATTTGTTTAACACTTTTTTTGGTTACTACATGTATCCACATGTGTTATGTCATAGTGTGGATGTCTTGACTATTATTGACTATTATTCTACAATGTAGAAAATAGTTTTTTTTTAAATAAAGAAAAATCCTAGAATGTGTAGGTGTTGTAAAACTGGAACTGTACATCAGGATTACACAGCTGTGTTAATTCAAGTAAGAGGAAAATAAAAGGTCAATAATATTACACAGGTAATATTACACAGCACAGTACACCATGTACTGTGTTAACTCAGGTAAGAGGACAACATAATGAGACTTAGAATTTGGGTACACTACTGACTGAATCCAGCCCAGATTGTCTGTAAAGGACGTTTCAATAAAGTTACTTCAAATTCTCCAATTGATTTGAATTATTTTTCTCTGCCTGGTTGGGCATGTGTACAGTAGTTACTGTAGCTAAGTCAATTTCTCTGTGATTGACTCACCGTTGGATTCACCGTTTCCATGGGTATGGAATGACGGCGAGAGTTCCTTGGCAGCGACCCTGGCCATCCGACATTCCTCGCTAGCCTTCAGGGCCACACCTTCAGCTGCATCCGCCTTTCCCCTCGCGTGGCTCATCCTGAGAGGCAGAGAGAGAAAGAAACAGAGAAAGAGAGAGAGGCAGAGACAGAGACAGAGAGAGAGACAGAGAGAGAAAGAAACAGAGAAAGAGAGAGAGGCAGAGACAGAGACAGAGAGAGAGACAGAGAGAGAAAGAAACAGAGAAAGAGAGAGAGGCAGAGACAGAGACAGAGAGAGAGACAGAGAGAGAAAGAAACAGAGAAAGAGAGAGACAGAGACAGAGAGACAGAGAGAAAAGAAACAGAGAAAGAGAGAGACAGAGACAGAGAGAGACAGAGAGAGACAGAGAGAGAGACACAGAGAGAAAGAGACAGAGAAAGAGAGAGACAGAGACAGAGAGAGAGAGAGAGAGACACAGAGAGAAAGAGACAGAGAAAGAGAGAGAGCGACAGAGACAGAGATTGACAGAGAGAGAGACAAAGACAGAGACAGAGATTGACAGAGAGAGAGACACAGAGAGAGCGAGAGAGACAGAGACAGAGACAGAGATTGACAGAGACAGAGAGAGAGAGAGAGACACATAGAAAGAGAGAGAGAGAGAGAGAGAGAGAGAGAGAGAGAGAGAGAGAGAGAGAGAGAGAGAGAGAGAGAGAGAGAGAGAGAGAGAGAGAGAGAGAGACAGAGATATTAAAATGCTTGATGTAGATGCTGGTTGTAGATTTAAATCTGTGTGTAGATTGTCTTGGTGCTGTGTGTTGCCTTAAGGACTGTTGTTTACACCCTGTATCTGTCTGGCCTGGGTTTTGTGCTGTGTGTTGCCTTAAGGACTGTTGTTTACACCCGGTATCTGTCTGGCCAGACAGATAAGGACTGTTGTTTACACCCTGTATCTGTCTGGCCTGGGGTTTTGTGTTGTGTGTTGCCTTAAGGACTGTTGTTTACACCCTGTATCTGTCTGGCCTGGGTTTTGTGTTGTGTGTTGCCTTAAGGACTGTTGTTTACACCCTGTATCTGTCTGGCCTGGGGTTGTGTGTTGCCTTAAGGACTGTTGTTTACACCCTGTATCTGTCTGGCCTGGGGTTGTGTGTTGCCTTAAGGACTGTATCTGTCTGGCCTGGGTTGTGTGTTGCCTTAAGGACTGTATCTGTCTGGCCTGGGTTGTGTGTTGCCTTAAGGACTGTTGTTTACACCTTGTATCTGTCTGGCCTGGGGTTTCTTCTTTATCAGGATGGTTCTCTTTCTCAGACTGTTCCTCCGGTGAGTGTAATATTTCCCCCGGAACATTCAGCTAAATGGCCTGGTTTTCTGTTCAGCCCTTTGCATCCATTTTAGGGATGGATTTTATACTAGAATGGCATCCAGAACCCGTTTTCTGATAACATTCCTCTCCTTGTGTCAAATGTGTTTGACAACGATTGGCAAGGAGTGGAATGTTTCCACAAACAGATCCCAGCAGGACAGAACAGCCATCCACTCTATCACCATGGTCCTAACAGGACAGAACAGCCATCCACTCTATCACCATGGTCCTAACAGGACAGAACAGCCATCCACTCTATCACCATGGTCCTAACAGGACAGCTCAGCCATCCACTCTATCACCATGGTCCTAACAGGACAGAACAGCCATCCACTCTATCACCATGATCCCAGCAGGACAGAACAGTCATCCACTCTATCACCATGGTCCTAACAGGACAGAACAGCCATCCACTCTATCACCATGGTCCTAACAGGACAGAACAGCCATCCACTCTATCACCATGATCCTAACAGGACAGAACAGCCATCCACTCTATCACCATGATCCTAACAGGACAGCTCAGCAATCCACTCTGTCACCATGATCCTAACAGGACAGCTCAGCCATCCACTGTATCACCATGGTCCCAACAGGACAGCTCAGCCATCCACTCTATCACCATGGTCCTAACAGGACAGAACAGCCATCCACTCTATCACCATGGTCCTAACAGGACAGAACAGCCATCCACTCTATCACCATGATCCTAACAGGACAGAACAGCCATCCACTCTATCACCATGATCCCAGCAGGACAGAACAGCCATCCACTCTATCACCATGATCCCAGCAGGACAGAACAGTCATCCACTCTATCACCATGGTCCTAACAGGACAGAACAGCCATCCACTCTATCACCATGATCCTAACAGGACAGAACAGCCATCCACTCTATCACCATGGTCCTAACAGGACAACTCAGCCATCCACTCTATCACCATGATCCTAACAGGACAGAACAGCCATCCACTCTATCACCATGATCCTAACAGGACAGCTCAGCCATCCACTCTATCACCATGATCCTAACAGGACAGAACAGCCATCCACTCTATCACCATGATCCTAACAGGACAGCTCAGCCATCCACTCTATCACCATGGTCCTAACAGGACAGCTCAGCCATCCACTCTATCACCATGATCCCAGCAGGACAGCTCAGCCATCCACTCTATCATCATGATCCTAACCGGACAGCTCAGCCATCCACTCTATCACCATGATCCCAGCAGGACAGCTCAGCCATCCACTGTATCACCATGGTCCTAACAGGACAGCTCAGCCATCCACTCTATCACCATGATCCTAACAGGACAGCTCAGCCATCCACTCTATCAATCAATCAATCAATCAAATGTATTTATAAAGCCCTTCTTACATCAGCTGATGTCACAAAGGGCTGTACAGAAACCCAGCCTAAAACCCCAAACAGCAAGCAATGCAGGTGTAGAAGCACGGTGGCTAGAAAAACTCCACTAGAAAGGCCAGAACCTAGGAAGAAACCTAAAGAGGAACCAGACTATGAGCCAGTCTTCTTCTGGCTGTGCCATGGATATTATAACAGAACATGGCCAAGATGTTCAAATGTTCATAGATTACCAGCAGGGTCAAATAATAATAATCACAGTGGTTGTAGAGGGTGCAACAGGTCAGCACCTCATGAGTAAATGTCAGACCTTACAGTGAAATGTCACCTTACAGTGAAATGCTGAATACAACAGGTGTAGTAGACCTTACAGTGAAATCTGAATACAACAGGTGTAGTAGACCTCCAGTGAAATGTTGAATACAACAGGTGGACAGACCTCAGTGAAATGCTGACAACAACAGGTGTAGTAGACCTCACAGTGAAATCCTCAATACAACATGTGTAGTAGACCTTACAGTGAAATGCTGAATACAACAGGTGTAGTAGACCTCACAGTGAAATCCTCAATACAACAGGTGTAGTAGACCTCACAGTGAAATCCTCAATACAACATGTGTAGTAGACCTCACAGTGAAATGCTGACTTACAGGCTCTAACCAACAGTGCGAGAAAAAAAGGTAGGTGTGTGTGTGTGTGTGTGTGTGTGTGTGTGTGTGTGTGTGTGTGTGTGTGTGTGTATCACCATGATCCTAACAGGACAGAACAGCCATCCACTCTATCACTATGATCCCACAGGACAGAACAGCCATCCACTCTATCACCATGATCCTAACAGGACAGAACAGCCATCCACTCTATCACCATGATCCTAACAGGACAGCTCAGCCATCCACTCTATCACCATGATCCCAACAGGACAGCTCAGCCATCCACTGTATCACCATGGTCCCAACAGGACAGCTCAGCCATCCACTGTATCACCATGGTCCCAACAGGACAGCTCAGCCATCCACTGTATCACCATGGTCCCAACAGGACAGCTCAGCCATCCACTGTATCACCATGGTCCCAACAGGACAGAACAGCCATCCACTGTATCACCATGGTCCCAACAGGACAGCTCAGCCATCCACTGTATCACCATGGTCCCAACAGGACAGCTCAGCCATCCACTGTATCACCATGATCCTAACAGGACAGCTCAGCCATCCACTGTATCACCATGGTCCCAACAGGACAGCTCAGCCATCCACTGTATCACCATGGTCCCAACAGGACAGAACAGCCATCCACTGTATCACCATGGTCCCAACAGGACAGCTCAGCCATCCACTGTATCACCACAATCCCTTACTGTTCTCTTTTTGACAGTATCATCGGCTCAAATGTAATCAATTCACCACAACAGGATGTCTTCATTTTTTATTTTTATTTGTTTTACTTGACATAATACAGTCATCCAAAACAATCAATCTGTATGGGTTCGTTTTTCTAAGGAAATGGTTTGCTTGCTTGGTGAACAACTTCAGAATTTGTCTGACCTGTTACCTCAGTACGGTACAACCATACCGCTTGAAGAGTTGCTGAGACTACAGGCCTATCGGACCCCTAGGGACAGTTTACCTGACCTGTTACCTCAGTACGGTACAACCATACTGCTTGAAGAGTTGCTGAGACTACAGGCCTATCGGACCCCTAGGGACAGTTTACCTGACCTGTTACCTCAGTACGGTACAACCATACTGCTTGAAGAGTTGCTGAGACTACAGGCCTATCGGACCCCTAGGGACAGTTTACCTGACCTGTTACCTCAGTACGGTACAACCATACTGCTTGAAGAGTTGCTGAGACTACAGGCCTATCGGACCCCTAGGGACAGTTTACCTGACCTGTTACCTCAGTACGGTACAACCATACTGCTTGAAGAGTTGCTGAGACTACAGGCCTATCGGACCCCTAGGGACAGTTTACCTGACCTGTTACCTCAGTACGGTACAACCATACTGCTTGAAGAGTTGCTTAGACTACAGGCCTATCGGACCCCTAGGGACAGTTTACCTGACCTGTTACCTCAGTACGGTACAACCATACTGCTTGAAGAGTTGCTTAGACTACAGGCCTATCGGACCCCTAGGGACAGTTTACCTGACCTGTTACCTCAGTACGGTACAACCATACTGCTTGAAGAGTTGCTGAGACTACAGGCCTATCGGACCCCTAGGGACAGTTTACCTGACCTGTTACCTCAGTACGGTACAACCATACTGCTTGAAGAGTTGCTGAGACTACAGGCCTATCGGACCCCTAGGGACAGTTTACCTGACCTGTTACCTCAGTACGGTACAACCATACTGCTTGAAGAGTTGCTGAGACTACAGGCCTATCGGACCCCTAGGGACAGTTTACCTGACCTGTTACCTCAGTACGGTACAACCATACTGCTTGAAGAGTTGCTGAGACTACAGGCCTATCGGACCCCTAGGGACAGTTTACCTGACCTGTTACCTCAGTACGGTACAACCATACTGCTTGAAGAGTTGCTGAGACTACAGGCCTATCGGACCCCTAGGGACAGTTTACCTGACCTGTTACCTCAGTACGGTACAACCATACTGCTTGAAGAGTTGCTGAGACTACAGGCCTATCGGACCCCTAGGGACAGTTTACCTGACCTGTTACCTCAGTACGGTACAACCATACTGCTTGAAGAGTTGCTGAGACTACAGGCCTATCGGACCCCTAGGGACAGTTTACCTGACCTGTTACCTCAGTACGGTACAACCATACTGCTTGAAGAGTTGCTGAGACTACAGGCCTATCGGACCCCTAGGGACAGTTTACCTGACCTGTTACCTCAGTACGGTACAACCATACTGCTTGAAGAGTTGCTGAGACTACAGGCCTATCGGACCCCTAGGGACAGTTTACCTGACCTGTTACCTCAGTACGGTACAACCATACTGCTTGAAGAGTTGCTGAGACTACAGGCCTATCGGACCCCTAGGGACAGTTTACCTGACCTGTTACCTCAGTACGGTACAACCATACTGCTTGAAGAGTTGCTGAGACTACAGGCCTATCGGACCCCTAGGGACAGTTTACCTGACCTGTTACCTCAGTACGGTACAACCATACTGCTTGAAGAGTTGCTGAGACTACAGGCCTATCGGACCCCTAGGGACAGTTTACCTGACCTGTTACCTCAGTACGGTACAACCATACTGCTTGAAGAGTTGCTGAGACTACAGGCCTATCGGACCCCTAGGGACAGTTTACCTGACCTGTTACCTCAGTACGGTACAACCATACTGCTTGAAGAGTTGCTTGCTTAGACTACAGGCCTATCGGACCCCTAGGGACAGTTTACCTGACCTGTTACCTCAGTACGGTACAACCATACTGCTTGAAGAGTTGCTGAGACTACAGGCCTATCGGACCCCTAGGGACAGTTTACCTGACCTGTTACCTCAGTACGGTACAACCATACTGCTTGAAGAGTTGCTGAGACTACAGGCCTATCGGACCCCTAGGGACAGTTTACCTGACCTGTTACCTCAGTACGGTACAACCATACTGCTTGAAGAGTTGCTGAGACTACAGGCCTATCGGACCCCTAGGGACAGTTTACCTGACCTGTTACCTCAGTACGGTACAACCATACTGCTTGAAGAGTTGCTTAGACTACAGGCCTATCGGACCCCTAGGGACAGTTTACCTGACCTGTTACCTCAGTACGGTACAACCATACTGCTTGAAGAGTTGCTTAGACTACAGGCCTATCGGACCCCTAGGGACAGTTTACCTGACCTGTTACCTCAGTACGGTACAACCATACTGCTTGAAGAGTTGCTGAGACTACAGGCCTATCGGACCCCTAGGGACAGTTTACCTGACCTGTTACCTCAGTACGGTACAACCATACTGCTTGAAGAGTTGCTTAGACTACAGGCCTATCGGACCCCTAGGGACAGTTTACCTGACCTGTTACCTCAGTACGGTACAACCATACCGCTTGAAGAGTTGCTTAGACTACAGGCCTATCGGACCCCTAGGGACAGTTTACCTGACCTGTTACCTCAGTACGGTACAACCATACTGCTTGAAGAGTTGCTGAGACTACAGGCCTATCGGACCCCTAGGGACAGTTTACCTGACCCAGATTAAACCTATTTCTGGACTTAAAAACAACCTTTCATGGATATTCTCAACTAGGCCTTTTAGTCTGGAAACCGGCCCATTTGGCACATGGCAAGATAGCAGAGAATCTTTAAGTGCACTTGTCAAAGACATAGATGTTGGCCACCTCCTCCGGCTCCCTAACCTAAGCCTAACCGTACCCCTAGCTCTAACCCCACTACTGTTACCACAGCAACAGAGATCTCCGGTTCCCTAACCTAAGCCTAACCTTAGCCTTAGCTCTAACCCCGACTACTGTTACCACAGCAACAGAGATCTCCGGTTTCCTAACCTATGCCTAACCTTAGCCTTAGCTCTAACCCCGACTACTGTTACCACAGCAACAGAGATCAACACCATGGGTCTGTGTCTCACCTGGACAGGGCGATCTCTGCCTTCTGCTTGGCGATGTCTGCAGCTAGCGCTAACCCTGACTACTGTTACCACAGCAACAGAGATCAACTCCATGGGTCTGTGTCTCACCTGGACAGGGCGATCTCTGCCTTCTGCTTGGCGATGTCTGCAGCCTTCTCAGCTGCTTCCACAGCCCGCTCCACCTTCTCCCTGATCTTACTGGCTCTCAGAGGAATCAGGTTCTTCCGCTTCCCGCTGACCAGCGCGTTCTGCTTGTACTTCCCTTCCTCTTTGGTGCTGTCGGGAACGTTGTACAGCCGTAACCATGGCGCTTGTTGGCCACCCACTCCCCTCGTAGCGTAGACCGTCGGAGCGCCGGCTCACGCCCCAACCCGCCCGCTGGTCACTGCGCCACTCGCCGGCGTAGGCCTCGGTGACCGTGGCATCCACAGGAGCGCCCTGCTCGCCGTCCTGGCTAGCGTTGGAGTGTATGTCGGAGGCGGCAGAGGAGACGGTGCTCATGCCGGCCTCGCTGCAGAACGAGCTCTGTTTACTCAGCTGACTGGCCAGGGAACTCTTGGACTCGGAGCGACGCAGCTTCAGACCACTCAGGATCGACTGGCGGAAACGGCCTGGGATATGAAACGACACGACGTTATTTATCCTACAAAATACGATACGATGCAACTTTACAGAAATGGACAACTGACATACAAACACAAGTGTGACATAATAACAGTAAGTCCATGTCAAAGTGCCAATAGATTTGGACTAGAGAAGCAGGGCTAATGGAAGTATTAGCTCATAGATCCCGACCAGCTGCCCACAAACAGCAGAGTCTCACCTTTCCTCTTCCCCCGACGGTCCGCCTCGCTGGGCGCAGTCAGAGCGAAGCCCCCCCTCCCCACGGGACTCCCGACCAGCCCGCCTCCCACCACCCCGTCGGCAGGCGAGACGGTGGTCCCGGCGCCGTCCTCCAGCGGGGTGGAGGGGCCGTGGCTGTGCTCGGAGCGGAGGGAGTTTATGGACGTGCGGAGCGGGTAGAGGATGACGGCCGCCATGCCGTATGGCACACTCTGCCGGACCCCATAGCCGTGCCGCATCCCCCCCAACCACTGGCCCTGGAACGTACCTATAAGAGAGAGTCACAGGGGTCAAATTATAGGGCGATCTGAGGGCATGCATTGCACCACAAAAAAGGTGCATGGATGGAAAGAGGCAGAACAATTAGGTCACCCCCCCCCAGAAAGGTGCATGGATGGAAAGAGGCATAACCAATTAGGTCACCCCCCCAGAAAGGTGCATGGATGGAAAGAGGCATAACCAATTAGGTCACCCCCCCCCCCCAGAAAGGTGCATGGATGGAAAGAGGCAGAACCACTTAGGTCACCCCCCCCCCCAGAAAGGTGAATGGAGGTGCATGGATGGAAAGAGGCAGAACCAATTAGGTCACCCCCCCCCCCCCAGAAAGGTGCATGGATGGAAAGAGGCATAACCAATTAGGTCACCCCCCCCCCCCAGAAAGGTGCATGGATGGAAAGAGGTGTAACATAAGTCTTATTATGAGACACTATGAAAGGCTGTTAGTGCTTATAACAAGTTATAAAGCATTATAGCTGCATGCGTTGTGACATCGTATTTCATTGGGAGAAAATTGTCACGTTGGGTAGCAGGAAGTGACTAACTGATATCACATACATGGCTTGTTTATTCCATTTGAATCAACTATAAGAGAGTGAGACATTATCTCACGTCAACATTCCAGCTCTGCTTCCTGGTTTACTGCAGGTGAAAGGGGTCTTTAAAGGACTATATGATGGGATGAATGGTGGGGAACCACTGTGTCTATATGAAAGCAGTATGGTGGTGGGGAACCACTGTGTCTATATGAAAGCAGTATGGTGGTGGGGAACCACTGTGTGTATATGAAAGCAGTATGGTGGTGGGGAACCACTGTGTGTATATGAAAGCAGTATGGTGGTGGGGAACCACTGTGTGTATATGAAAGCAGTATGGTGGTGGGGAACCACTGTGTGTCTATATGAAAGCAGTATGGTGGTGGGGAACCACTGTGTGTCTATATGAAAGCAGTATGGTGGTGGGGAACCACTGTGTATATATATGAAAGCAGTATGGTGGTGGGGAACCACTGTGTATATATGAAAGCAGTATGGTGGTGGGGAACCACTGTGTGTATATGAAAGCAGTATGGTGGTGGGGAACCACTGTGTGTATATGAAAGCAGTATGGTGGTGGGGAACCACTGTGTATATGAAAGCAGTATGGTGGTGGGGAACCACTGTGTGTATATGAAAGCAGTATGGTGGTGGGGAACCACTGTGTATATATGAAAGCAGTATGGTGGTGGGGAACCACTGTGTGTATATATGAAAGCAGTATGGTGGTGGGGAACCACTGTGTGTATATGAAAGCAGTATGGTGGTGGGGAACCACTGTGTCTATATGAAAGCAGTATGGTGGTGGGGAACCACTGTGTGTATATGAAAGCAGTATGGTGGTGGGGAACCACTGTGTCTATATGAAAGCAGTATGGTGGTGGGGAACCACTGTGTGTATATGAAAGCAGTATGGTGGTGGGGAACCACTGTGTCTATATGAAAGCAGTATGGTGGTGGGGATCCACTGTGTCTATATGAAAGCAGTATGGTGGTGGGGAACCACTGTGTGTATATGAAAGCAGTATGGTGGTGGGGAACCACTGTGTCTATATGAAAGCAGTATGGTGGTGGGGAACCACTGTGTCTATATGAAAGCAGTATGGTGGTGGGGAACCACTGTGTCTATATGAAAGCAGTATGGTGGTGGGGAACCACTGTGTGTATATGAAAGCAGTATGGTGGTGGGGAACCACTGTGTATATATGAAAGCAGTATGGTGGTGGGGAACCACTGTGTGTGTATGAAAGCAGTATGGTGGTGGGGAACCACTGTGTCTATATGAAAGCAGTATGGTGGTGGGGAACCACTGTGTGTATGAAAGCAGTATGGTGGTGGGGAACCACTGTGTCTATATGAAAGCAGTATGGTGGTGGGGAACCACTGTGTCTATATGAAAGCAGTATGGTGGTGGGGAACCACTGTGTCTATATGAAAGCAGTATGGTGGTGGGGAACCACTGTGTGTATATATGAAAGCAGTATGGTGGTGGGGAACCACTGTGTATATATGAAAGCAGTATGGTGGTGGGGAACCACTGTGTGTATATGAAAGCAGTATGGTGGTGGGGAACCACTGTGTATATGAAAGCAGTATGGTGGTGGGGAACCACTGTATGGTGGTGGTGGTGGGGAACCACTGTGTGTATATGATGAAAAGCAGTATGGTGGTGGGGAACCACTGTGTCAGTATGGTGGTGGGGAACCACTGTGTCTAAAGCAGTATGGTGGTGGGGAACCACTGTGTCTATATGAAAGCAGTATGGTGGTGGGGAACCACTGTGTCTATATGAAAGCAGTATGGTGGTGGGGAACCACTGTGTCTATATGAAAGCAGTATGGTGGTGGGGAACCACTGTGTGGTGGGGAACCACTGTATATGAAAGCAGTATGGTGGTGGGGAACCACTGTGTATATATGAAAGCAGTATGGTGGTGGGGAACCACTGTGTGTATATGAAAGCAGTATGGTGGTGGGGAACCACTGTGTATATATGAAAGCAGTATGGTGGTGGGGAACCACTGTGTGTATATGAAAGCAGTATGGTGGTGGGGAACCACTGTGTATATATGAAAGCAGTATGGTGGTGGGGAACCACTGTGTATATATGAAAGCAGTATGGTGGTGGGGAACCACTGTGTGTATATGAAAGCAGTATGGTGGTGGGGAACCACTGTGTATATATGAAAGCAGTATGGTGGTGGGGAACCACTGTGTGTATATGAAAGCAGTATGGTGGTGGGGAACCACTGTGTGTATATGAAAGCAGTATGGTGGTGGTGGGGAACCACTGTGTGTATATGAAAGCAGTATGGTGGTGGGGAACCACTGTGTGTATATGAAAGCAGTATGGTGGTGGGGAACCACTGTGTGGGGAACCACTGTATATGAAAGCAGTATGTGGTAACCACTGTGTGTATATGAAAGCAGTATGGTGGTGGGGAACCACTGTGTGTATATGAAAGCAGTATGGTGGTGGGGAACCACTGTGTGTATATGAAAGCAGTATGGTGGTGGGGAACCACTGTGTGTATATGAAAGCAGTATGGTGGTGGGGAACCACTGTGTGTATATGAAAGCAGTATGGTGGTGGGGAACCACTGTGTGTATATGAAAGCAGTATGGTGGTGGGGAACCACTGTGTGTATATGAAAGCAGTATGGTGGTGGGGAACCACTGTGTGTATATGAAAGCAGTATGGTGGTGGGGAACCACTGTGTGTATATGAAAGCAGTATGGTGGTGGGGAACCACTGTGTGTATATGAAAGCAGTATGGTGGTGGGGAACCAAAAAAGGCCATGGTGGCAAAGTAAATACAATATAGCAAGTAAAACACTGTCACGCCTTGGTCATTGTATCTTGTGTTTTTGTTATATGTTTGGGTAGGCCAGGGTGTGACATGGGTTTATATGTTGTATTTCGTATTGGGGTTTGTATTAATTGGGAGTGTGTATTAGTAGGGGTGTGTCTAGTTAGGCTTGGCTGCCTGAGGCGATTCCTAATTGGAGTCAGCTGATTCTAGTTGTCTCGGATTGGGAACCGTATTTAGGTAGCTTGAGTGCGCGTTGTATTTCGTGGGTGATTGTACCTGTCTCTGTGTTAGTCACCAGATAGGCTGTAATTAGTTTCTCTCGTTTGTTGTTTTCGTATTTTCAGTTATTTCATGTACCGCTATTTTCTTCATTAAAAGTCATGAGTAACCTACTCGCTGCATTTCGGTCTGACTCGCTACAAACAACAGAAGAACTACATTACAGAATCACCCACCATTCACAGACCGAGCAGCGTGTGAACTGGCAGGATCTAAAGGAGGACGTTATGGACGGCAGAAGCAAGGAGTATACTACGTGGGAAGAAATCGACAGGTGGGCGGCCGACCCAGAGCGAGTGCAGGAGCCCGCCTGGGATTCCCTACAGCAATGCGAAGAGGGCTACAGGCGAATCGAATCAACGAAAAGACACGCCGGAAAACGGAGAGGCGCTGGTTTAAACAGGCAGCGACAGCTGGAGCAGCAAAGGGAGGCTGAATTATTTGGAGAATGGACATGGGAAGACGTGTTGGATGGTAAAGGTTGTTACACTTGGGAGGAGATATTGGCCGAAAGAGATCGCCTCCCATGGGAACAGGTGGAGGCACTAAGGAGAGCAGAGGCAGCGGGAGATAGGAGCCGACGATACGAGGGAACACGGTTGGCAAGGAAACCGGAAAAACAGCCCCAAAAAATATTGGGGGAGCTAGAAGGGAGAATAGTTATGCCAGGTAGGAGACCTGCGCATACTCCCTGTGCTCACCGTTGGGCTAGAGAGACCGGGCAGGCACCGTGTTATGCTATGGAGCGCATGGTGTTTTCAGTGCGGGAGCATAGCCCGGTGAGGCACATACCAGCTCTTCCTATTGGCCGGGCTAGAGTGGGCATCGAGCCAGGTAAGCTTGGGCAGGCTCGGTGCTCAAGAGCTCCAGTGCGCCTGCACGGTCCGGTCTATCCAGAGCCACCTCTACACACCAGTCCTCCGGTAGCAGCTCCCGCACCAGGCTTCCTGTGCGTGTCCTCGCGCCAGTACCACCAGTTCCAGCACCACGCACCAGGCCTCCAGTGCGCCTCGCCTGTTCAGCACAGCCAGAGCTTTTCTCCTCTCCTGCACTGTTGGAGTCTCCCGCCTGTTCAGCGCAGCCAGAGCCTTTCTCCTCTCCTGCGCTGCCGGAGTCTCCTGTCTGTCCAGCGCCACCAGTGCTACCAGTCGGCCCAGCACGTCCAGTGCGCCTCGCCTGTTCAGCGCAGCCAGAGCTTTTCTCCTCTCCTGCACTGTTGGAGTCTCCCGCCTGTTCAGCGCAGCCAGAGCCTTTCTCCTCTCCTGCGCTGCCGGAGTCTCCTGTCTGTCCAGCGCCACCAGTGCTACCAGTCGGCCCAGCGCGTCTAGTGCGCCTCGCCTGTTCAGCGCAGCCAGAGCTTTTCTCCTCTCCTGCACTGTTGGAGTCTCCCGCCTGTTCAGCGCAGCCAGAGCCTTTCTCCTCTCCTGCGCTGCCGGAGTCTCCTGTCTGTCCAGCGCCACCAGTGCTACCAGTCGGCCCAGCGCGTCCAGTGCGCCTCGCCTGTTCAGCGCAGCCAGAGCTTTTCTCCTCTCCTGCACTGTTGGAGTCTCCCGCCTGTTCAGCGCAGCCAGAGCCTTTCTCCTCTCCTGCGCTGCCGGAGTCTCCTGTCTGTCCAGCGCCACCAGTGCTACCAGTCGGCCCAGCGCGTCCAGTGCGCCTCGCCTGTTCAGCGCAGCCAGAGCTTTTCTCCTCTCCTGCACTGTTGGAGTCTCCCGCCTGTTCAGCGCAGCCAGAGCCTTTCTCCTCTCCTGCGCTGCCGGAGTCTCCTGTCTGTCCAGCGCCACCAGTGCTACCAGTCGGCCCAGCGCGTCCAGTGCGCCTCGCCTGTTCAGCGCAGCCAGAGCTTTTCTCCTCTCCTGCACTGTTGGAGTCTCCCGCCTGTTCAGCGCAGCCAGAGCCTTTCTCCTCTCCTGCGCTGCCGGAGTCTCCTGTCTGTCCAGCGCCACCAGTGCTACCAGTCGGCCCAGCGCGTCCAGTGCGCCTCGCCTGTTCAGCGCAGCCAGAGCTTTTCTCCTCTCCTGCGCTGCCGGAGTCTCCTGTCTGCCCAGCGCCGCCAGTCGGCCCAGCGTCACCAGTCTGCCAGGATCCGCCAGAAGTGCCAGTCTGCCAGGATCCGCCAGAAGTGCCAGTCTGCCAGGATCCGCCAGAAGTGCCAGTCTGCCAAGATCTTCTAGATCGGCCAGACAACCTGAATCATCCAGGTCCACCAGCCAGCCAGGATTTACCGGAGCCTACTACCTGCCTGAGCTTCCTCTCAGTACTGAGCTTCCTCTCAGTACTGAGCTTCCTTTCAGTACTGAGCTTCCTTTCAGTACTAGGCTTCCTCTCTGTACTGGGCTCCCTCTCAGTACCGAGCTTCCCCTCAGTACTGGGCTGCTTCGGTCCCGGGCTGCCCCTCTGTCCCGGGCTGCCCCTCTGTCCCGAGCTGCCCCTCTGTCCTCAGCTGCCCCTCTATCCCGAGCTGCCCCTCTGTCCCGAGCTGCCCCTCGGTCCCGAGCTGCCCTCGGTCCCGAGCTGCCCCTCGGTCCCGAGCTGCCCCTCAGTTATGTGGGGATCAGGGTGAGGACTATTAGGCCATGGTCGGCGGAGAAGGTGGATTATCCTAGGACGCGAAGGGGAGGAACTAGGACATTTATGGAGTGGGGTCCACGTCCCGAGCCAGAACCGCCACCATGGACAGACGCCCACCCGGACCCTACCTATGCTCTTGAGGTGCGTCCCGGAGTCCGCACCTTAGGGGGGGGGTTTCTGTCACGCCTTGGTCATTGTATCTTGTGTTTTTGTTATATGTTTGGGTAGGCCAGGGTGTGACATGGGTTTATATGTTGTATTTCGTATTGGGGTTTGTATTAATTGGGAGTGTGTATTAGTAGGGGTGTGTCTAGTTAGGCTTGGCTGCCTGAGGCGATTCCTAATTGGAGTCAGCTGATTCTAGTTGTCTCAGATTGGGAACCGTATTTAGGTAGCTTGAGTGCGCGTTGTATTTCGTGGGTGATTGCACCTGTCTCTGTGTTAGTCACCAGATAGGCTGTAATTAGTTTCTCTCGTTTGTTGTTTTCGTATTTTCAGTTATTTCATGTACCGCTATTTTCTTCATTAAAAGTCATGAGTAACCTACACGCTGCATTTCGGTCTGACTCTTTACAAACAACAGACGAACTACATTACAAACACTGGAATGGTAGATTTGCAATGGAAGAATGTGCAAAGTAGAAATAAAAATAATGGGGTGCAAAGGAGCAAAATAAATAAATAAATAAAATACAGTTGGGAAAGAGGTAGTTGTTTGGGCTAAATTATAGGTGGGCTATGTACAGGTGCAGTAATCTGTGAGCTGATCTGACAGTTGGTGCTTAAAGCTAGTGAGGGAGATAAGTGTTTCCAATTTCAGAGATTTTTGTAGTTCGTTCCAGTCATTGGCAGCAGAGAACTGGAAGGAGAGGCAGCCAAAGAAAGAATTGGTTTTGGGGGTGACTAGAGAGATATACCTGCTGGAGCGTGTGCTACAGGTGGGAGATGCTATGGTGACCAGCGAGCTGAGATAAGGGGGGACTTTACCTAGCAGGGTCTTGTAGATGACATGGAGCCAGTGGGTTTGGCGACGAGTATGAAGGGCCAGCCAACGAGAGCGTACAGGTCGCAATGGTGGGTAGTATATGGGGCTTTGGTGACAAAACAGATTGCACTGTGATAGACTGCATCCAATTTGTTGAGTAGGGTATTTGGGGCTATTTTGTAAATGACATCGCCAAAGTCGAGGATTGGTAGGATGGTCAGTTTTACAAGGGTATGTTTGGCAGCATGAGTGAAGGATGCTTTGTTGCGAAATAGGAAGCCAATTCTAGATTTAACTTTGGATTGGAGATGTTTGATATGGGTCTGGAAGGAGAGTTTACAGTCTAACCAGACACCTAAGTATTTGTAGTTGTCCACGTATTCTAAGTCAGAGCCGTCCAGAGTAGTGATGTTGGACAGGCGGGTAGGTGCAGGTAGCGATCGGTTGAAGAGCATGGATTTAGTTTTACTTGTATTTAAGAGCAATTGGAGGCCACGGAAGGAGAGTTGTATGGCATTGAAGCTTGCCTGGAGGGTTGTTAACACAGTGTCCAAAGAAGGGCCGGAAGTATACAGAATGGTGTCGTCTGCGTAGAGGTGGATCAGGGACTCACCAGTAGCAAGAGCGACCTCATTGATGTATACAGAGAAGAGAGTCGGTCCAAGAATTGAACCCTGTGGCACCCCCATAGAGACTGCCAGAGGTCCGGACAGCAGACCCTCCGATTTGACACACTGAACTCTGTCTGCAAAGTAGTTGGTGAACCAGGATTGGTAGGATGGTCAGTTTTACAAGGGTATGTTTGGCAGCATGAGTGAAGGATGCTTTGTTGCGAAATAGGAAGCCAATTCTAGATTTAACTTTGGATTGGAGATGTTTGATTTGGGTCTGGAAGGAGAGTTTACAGTCTAACCAGACACCTAAGTATTTGTAGTTGTCCACGTATTCTAAGTCAGAGCTGTCCAGAGTAGTGATGTTGGACAGGCGGGTAGGTGCAGGTAGCGATCGATCGGTTGAAGAGCATGCATTTAGTTTTACTTGTATTTAAGAGCAATTGGAGGCCACGGAAGGAGACTTGTATGGCATTGAAACTTGCCTGGAGGGTTGTTAACACAGTGTCCAAAGAAGGGCCGGAAGTATACAGAAGAGAACAGAGAGAAGCTCCAGACGAGACAGATCTTTCTCGAGGAGCTGGGCAAGGCATTGTACCCGCCCGCCTGACCATTCTGCCTGCCTGACCATTCTGCCTGCCTGCCCATTCTGCCTGCCACTCTGTACCCGCCCGCCTGACCATTCTGCCTGCCTGACCATTCTGCCTGCCTGACCATTCTGCCTGCCACTCTGTACCCGCCTGCCTGACCATTCTGCCTGCCTGACCATTCTGCCTGCCTGACCATTCTGCCTGCCTGACCATTCTGTCTGCCACTCTGTACCCGCCTGCCTGACCATTCTGCCTGCCACTCTGTACCCGCCTGCCTGACCATTCTGCCTGCCTGACCATTCTGCCTGCCACTCTGTACCCGCCTGCCTGACCATTCTGCCTGCCTGACCATTCTGCCTGCCACTCTGTACCCGCCTGCCTGACCATTCTGCCTGCCTGACCATTCTGCCTGCCACTCTGTACCCGCCTGCCTGACCATTCTGCCTGCCTGACCATTCTGCCTGCCACTCTGTACCCGCCTGCCTGACCATTCTGCCTACCTGACCATTCTGCCTACCTGACCATTCTGCCTGCCTGACCATTCTGCCTGCCTGACCATTCTGCCTGCCACTCTGTATCCGCCTGCCTGACCATTCTGCCTACCTGACCATTCTGCCTGCCTGACCATTCTGCCTACCTGACCATTCTGCCTGCCTGACCATTCTGCCTGTCTGACCATTCTGCCTGCCACTCTGTACCTCCTGGACTCTGAACTGGTTTTGACCTTTTGCCTGTCCATGGCCATTCTCTTGTGTGTCTGCATCGGGGTCTCGTCTTGTGTCCTTATATAAATACATTTGTAAAACACAGAAACTCTGTCTCTCATGTGGTGTGTCAACTGGCCTTCATTTGTGTTCAATGGGGCTCATTTATCATTTCCATAAAATACTATATGTAAAATTTGTCCTTCCAATTTGATTATAATTACATTTTATAAAAAAAGAAATAATAGCAATTTTATTGATAAGTGTGATCGAGCAGGTAAATGGCAAATATTAGCCATGTATGCTGTCTATACTGCTTGTAATTTATATAAGTCAACATCTAAGTATTTAGTATTAAGTATGTTTACTTAAATTGTTATGGCTGAATTGATTTAAAAACCTAATAATGTTGTGGGTCCATCAGACCATCAGACCCGAGAAGATCGGGAGAATAACAAAAAGTGTTAAATATCAACGCGTCACACAGTGGTTAAATATCATGACCGCACATCACGTCATGACAACAGGTTAAATATCACGGACCGCACATCACGTCATGACAACAGGTTAAATATCATGGACCGCATGACAACATCACCGCCATGACAACAGGTTAAATATCATGACCGCACATCACGCCATGACAACAGGTTAAATATCACGGACAACAGGTTAAATATCATGGATCACGTCATGACAACAGGTTAAATATCACGGACCGCACATCACGTCATGACAACAGGTTAAATATCACGGACCGCACATCACGTCATGACAACAGGTTAAATATCACGGACCGCACATCACGCCATGACAACAGGTTAAATATCACGGACCGCAATCACGCCATGACAACAGGTTAAATATCATTTTCACGCAGGCATTATGACAACCAGGTTAAAACTAAGATGTTAGGTTTTATTTCACAACATCACGCTGACAACCCGGACCGCAAATAATGATCCGTTTTATCTTATGTTGTTTTAAATATCAGTGGATTCACGCCATAAAGATTGTTTACATCTAATTTCAGTAAATGAGGTTTTTAACGCGAACATAAACACGTTTTAGTGGCCTAATAAACGGTTATTTCACCTCCATTTCAATCATCTAAAAACAGAGGAATGACGTCTCGTGAACCTTCGCTGACCGGTGTCACGTCTGTCAAAGTGTAAGAGATCGGGACCTGTCCATGGTGCTGAAATGCAGATCGCAATAGACAAAGCTATGCTGCGCCGACCCCATGTAAATACACGACGCACACGTCATGTTATTAGCCTACACTCACACAACAGGTTAAATATCATGTGTAGCTGTTGGTAAATAGCGACAATAGCACGTCTATTGGGTAGTGGAAAATGTGTCAGCTCGTGCATGCTATATTAATCTCCCAGGTGAGATGACCGAACTCTCTCTCGTGACGCAGTCTTTATTTTGATTTATTTTTGATCTAATTCTGGAGTGTTATTACGGTCGCCTCCGCTAAATCATAAACCAAATAACACCAAGGTTATCTGCTGGTTATTTAAACCATTGCGGTACATCTGATATTAGAACTAAACAGGCTACGCTGGTAAACAACCTCTTTCAACACAGCAGCCACGGATCTGGTTTCCATGGTCCCCTCTGCATCACTTATTGACCCCATGGTGCTCTCTACCTTTCCCTATCTCTAAATACCGATTCTGTTCCTCCCTCCCACAATCTACCTCCCTCTTTTATAGCCAATCCCTCACTCTACCTCCCTCTCTTCCTCCCTCACTCTATCTCTCTACCTTTCCCTATCTCTACCTCTCTTCCTGAGAGACCGAACTTTATTTTATCTAATTCTGGAGTGTTATTACCTCACTCTACCTCCCTTATCTTCCTCCCATCTGACTCTACCTCCCTCTCTTCCTCCCTCTGCTCTATCTCTCTACCTTTCCCTATCTCTACCTCTCTTCCTCCCCCCCTCTACCTCCCTCTCTTCCTCCCTCACTCTACCTACCTCTCTTCCTCCCTCACTCTACCTTCCTCTCTTCCTCCCTCACTCTACCTCCCTCTCTTTCTCCCTCACTCTACCTCCCTCTCTTCCTCCCTCACTCTACCTACCTCTCTTCCTCCCTCACTCTACCTCCTCTTCCTTTCCCTCACTCTACCTCCCTCTCTTCCTCCCTCACTCTACCTACCTCTCTTCCTCCCTCACTCTACCTCCCTCTCTTTCTCCCTCACTCTACCTACCTCTCTTCCTCCCTCACTTTACCTCCCTCTCTTCCTCCCTCACTCTACCTTCCTCTCTTCCTCCCTCACTCTACCTCCCTCTCTTCCTCCCTCACTCTACCTACCTCTCTTCCTCCCTCACTCTACCTACCTATCTTCCTCCCTCACTCTACCTCCCTCTCTTCCTCCCTCACTCTACCTCTACCTTTCCCTATCTACCTACCTCTCTTCCTCCCTCACTCTACCTCCCTCTCTTCCTCCCTCACTCTACCTCCCTCTCTTCCTCCCTCACTCTACCTCTATCCCTTTTCCTCCCTCACTCTACCTACCTCTCTTCCTCCCTCACTCTACCTACCTCTCTTCCTCCCTCACTCTACCTCCCTCTCTTCCTCCCTCACTCTACCTCTACCTTTCCCTATCTATACCTCTCTTCCTCCCTCACTCTACCTCCCTCTCTTCCTCCCTCACTCTACCTACCTCTCTTCCTCCCTCACTCTACCTCTCCCTCCCTCACTCTACCTCCTCTCTTCCTCCCTCACTCTACCTTCCTCTCTTCCTCCCTCACCTACCTCTACCTCTCTCCCTCCCTATCTCTACCTCTCTTCTTCCTCCCTCACTCTACCTCCCTCTCTACCTTTCCCTATCTCTACCTCTCTTCCTCCCTCACTCTACCTACCTCTCTTCCTCCCTCACTCTACCTCTACCTTTCCCTGTCTCTACCTCTCTTCCTCCCTCCCTCTACCTCCCTCTCTTCCTTCCTCACTCTACCTCCCTCTCTTCCTCCCTCACTCTACCTCTACCTTTCCCTGTCTCTACCTCTCTTCCTCCCTCCCTCTACCTCCCTCTCTTCCTCCCTCCCTCTACCTCCCTCTCTTCCTCCCTCACTCTATCTCTCTACCTTTCCCTATCTCTACCTCTCTTCCTCCCTCACTCCACCTCCCTCTCTTCCTCCCTCACTCTACCTCCCTCTCTTCCTCCCTCACTCTACCTCCCTCTCTTCCTCCCTTCCTTCCCCTGGCACCCCTCCCTGCCTCTCTCGGCTCATCCCGGTTCAATGGAGTTGCTTTGTTATCAAACGGCCTAGATTGGGGACAGTTTGACATTTACTGTGTGTGTGTGTGTGTGTGTGTGTGTGTGTGTGTGTGTGTGTGTGTGTGTGTGTGTGTGTGTGTGTGTGTGTGTGTGTGTGTGTGTGTGTGTGTGTGTGTGTGTGTGTGTGTGTGTGTGTGTGTGTGGGGGGGGGCAGATGTCTCTTTATCTCTTTATATTACAGTGGAGAGGATGAACATGCGCAGGTAGCCTACAGGACACCTTTTTAAGTAGCCTAGTGAAATGAATACATGTCAAAAGTTAAGTTAAGTGACCATTATTTAGACAATATTGAAGCGTTTGAGGTCAAGGAATAGCTACTCTGATTGTTAAGGAGGCAGAACGCGCGTTAATCTTTCCTGAATAACTGGGCCTGCTGGGCGCATGAGACTGTGTGGCTACACAATGTAGGACGACTTGGGAGAATGAGGACGGGCAGAAGGATAAACACAGCCAGACTGTCCTGTACGGTGCCTCATCTAGATCAAGAGGAGACCCACAATTCATCCAGACGGAATGAAACATTCAAATATCGGGGCTTTTGCGCCATTATTCAATGGCATTTTCACTTTAGTTTATAGTACCTCACCGATATATTTGAGCCTTTTAGTATTCCCACTTCTGACACCAATGCACCGAACGGCAGGACAAGGGAGTGAACCCGGGTCATTGGCGTGAAAGGAAAACCCCATAATGCATCGTGCCAATAGGGGAACCCACTCTCTATATGAGGGAATCCTTAAATACAGTAAGATACATTTGTTTCAGCTGCGTGTCTTCACTCTTATTTCATGTGTAATGACACACCTGGTCTCTCCTCAGTACCTGGCCTCTCCTCTGCACCTGGCCTCTCCTCTACACCTGGCCTCTCCTCTACACCTGGCCTCTCCTCTACACCTGGCCTCTCCTCTACACCTGGCCTCTCCTCTACACCTGGCCTCTCCTCTGCACCTGGCCTCTCCTCTACACCTGGCCTCTCCTCTACACCTGGCCTCTCCTCTACACCTGGCCTCTCCTCTACACCTGGCCTCTCCTCTCCACCTGGCCTCTCCTCTCCACCTGGCCTCTCCTCTACACCTGGCCTCTCCTCTCCTCCCACCTGGCCCTCCTCTACACCTGGCCTCTCCTCTACCTGGCCTCTCCTCTACACCTGGCCTCTCCTCTACACCTGGCCTCTCCTCTACACCTGGCCTCTCCTCTACACCTGGCCTCTCCTCTACACCTGGCCTCAACTCTACACCTGGCCTCTCCTCTACACCTGGCCTCTCCTCTACACCTGGCCTCTCCTCTCCACCTGGCCTCTCCTCTACACCTGGCCTCTCCTCTCCACCTGGCCTCTCCTCTCCACCTGGCCTCTCCTCTCCACCTGGCCTCTCACTCCACCTGGCCTCTCCTCTACACCTGGCCTCTCCTCTCCACCACCTGGCCTCTCCTCTCTACCTGGCCTCTCCTCTACACCTGGCCTCTCCTCTCCACCTGGCCTCTCCTCTGCCCTGGCCTCTCCTCTGCCAATCAGTTATTCCTCTACGTTCTTGTGGATTTATATCAGAAAATTGATGCAGATTTGAATGATTTTATGTGGCCTGATTGCTAGTTAACCTATTGCAGATCTGGACAAACGATCCACCTACCACTATTGTCACTATGTACAGAGGGCAGGATAGAGTTGACTACAGGGCAGGATACTGTATACTAAACGTGTAGAAAAGTGTAGAGCACCAGGGAAATACCACAGCACCTTGGTAGGGGAGGAGCGTGCAGGCAGATTAGGAAATGTGGCTATATTGAAGAAATTATTTTGTTAAACCTGCAAAATGGGGAATGTAAACCAGGGAAAATGCATTACCCTCCCCTGTGCCTAATAATACAAATAAATAAAAATCCCCCATCCCTACCCAAAGTAAAACAAAAGCTAGACAAACCTCCCTTATTTTGGACCGGCCCACCTCAGTCAATTTCAAACTGTCCCTTTGCGCCCAAGTCAGAAAACCCCAGTGACAATGCCAAAGCACCAATCAGGGCGCAGAACACAGAGAGTCTCCAGTGACAGGCTGACCTGCTGTCTCTGCGTTACCATGGCGATTTACAGTACAGAGGTGGCTGTGGTATAATGCAGAGCGAGAGAGGGATGGGGAGAGAAAGAGAATGGATGTTATATAGTAAAGAATGAGGAGAATTGAAAGAATTTATGTGGGGGAATGATTGGAGAATAACCTATTGAGATCTGGACAAACGATCCACCTACCACTATTGTCACTATGTACAGAGGGCAGGATAGAGTTGACTGTATACTAAACGTGTAGAAAAGTGTAGAGCATAGGAAAGGCCATAGAGGACCTTGGAATAGGGGAGGAGGAAGAATAGAGGAGGCAGAATAGAGGAAATGGGAATATATTGAGAAGAATATTTTGGGGGAAACCTGAGGAAAATGGGAGGGGGAATAGAAACCAATAGAGGAGGAAGAATGAGGAGGGGGATCCCCTGTGGAGAATAATAGAGGAGGAAGAATAGAAAATAGAGGATCCCTAGAAGGGGAAAACAAAAAGCTAGACAAATAGAGGAGGGGAATAGAGGAGGGGGAATTTCAAACTGTCCCTAGAGGAGGAAGAATAGAGAAAATAGAGGAGGAATGCCAAAGGAGGGGGAATCAGGAGGCAGAATAGAGGAGGAAGAATAGAGGAGGGGCTGAGGAGGGGTCTAGAGGAGGAAGAATAGAGGAGCGGGAATTACAGTAGAGGAGGTGTCTAGAGGAGGGGGAATGAGGAGGAAGAATAGAGGAGGGAATAGAGGGAGAGAGGAAATAGAGGAGGAAGAATAGAGGAGGGATGAATAGAGGATATAGTAGGGAAGAATAGAGGAGGGGGAGGGGGAATAGAGGAGGAAGAATAGAGGAGGGGGAATAGAGGAGGAAGAATAGGAATAGAGGAGGAATAGAGAGGAAGAATAGAGGGGGGGGAATAGAGGGGGAAGGGAAGAATAGAGGAGGGGGAATAGAGGAGAATAGAAAGAATAGAGGAGGGGAATAGAGGAGGAAGAATAGAGGAGGGGGAATAGAGGAAGAGAGGAGAAATAGAAGAGGAAGAATAGAGGAGGGGGAATAGAGGAGGAAGAATAGAGGAGGGGGAATAGAGGAGAAGGAATAGAGGAGGAAGAATAGAGGAGGGGGAATAGAGGAGGAGGAATAGAGGGGGAAATAGAGGAGGAAGAATAGAGGAATAGGGGGGGAATAGAGGAGGAAGAATAGAGGAGGGGGATAGAGGAGGGGGAAATAGAGGAGGAGGAATAGAGGAGGGGGAATAGAGGAGAGAGGAATAGAGGAGGGGGAATAGAGGAGGAGGAATAGAGGAGGGGGAATAGAGGAGGGGGAATAGAGGAGGAGGAATAGAGGAGAAGGCATAGAGGAGGGGAATAGTGGAGGAGGAATAGAGGAGGAAGAATAGGAAGAGGGGGAATAGAGGAGTGAGGAATAGAGGGGGGAAGAGAGGGGGAGGGGGGAATAGAGGAGGGGGAATAGACAAGGATGAATAGAGAAGGGGCAATAGAGGAGGAGGGGGGGGGAATAGAGGAGAATAGAGGAATAGAGGAGGGGGAATAGAGGAGAAGGCAAAGAGGAGGGGGAATAGAGGAGGAGGAAGAGAGGGGGATAGAGAAGGGGGAATGGAACAGGAGGAATAGAGGAGGAGGAAGAGAGGAGGGGGAATATAGGAGGGGGAAGAGAGGAGAATAGAGGAGGGGGAATAGAGGAGAATAAAGGGGGATAGAGGAGGGGAATAGAGGAGGGGGAATAGAGGAGAGGGGAATAGAGGAGGGGGAATAGAGGAGGAGGAATAGAGGAGGAGGAATAGAGGAGGGGGAATAGAGGAGGAGGAATAGAGGGTTGGGAATAGAGGAGGGGGAATAGAAGGGGGAATAGAGGAGGAAGAATAGAGGAGGGGGAATAGAGGAGGAGGAATAGAGGAGGGGGATAGAGGAGGAATAGGAATAGAGGAGGAGGAATAGAGGTTTGGGGAATAGAGGAGGGGGAATAGAGATGCTGAGGGATATAACGATTCAAGGAGGGGGAATAGATAGGAGGAATGGTGGCAGGCAGTCAGAGGCTAATAGTAGGATGAATAGAGGAGGAACAATAGATGCAGGGGGAATAGAGGAGTGAGGAATAGAGGGGAGCATCAGGAGGGGAATAGAGGAGGGGGAATAACATGGACTATAGAGCTAGGGGCAATGAGGAGGAGGAATAGAGGAGGAGGAATACAGGGGGAACTGGAAATAGGAATAGGAGGGGAATAGAGGAGGAGGAATGTCTTTGATAAGAGGGGGAATGCAGGAGGAATAGGAGGAGGGAAGAGAGGGGACCTAGAAATAGAGGAGGAGGAATAGAGGAGGATGAAGAGGAGGAGAATAGGAGGAATAGAGGAGGAGGAATAGAGGAGGAGGAATATAGGTTTGGGGAATAGAGGAGGGGGAATAGTGAGAGTACAGGGACTGATAAATGATTCAGCAGGCTTCAGATAAGACAGAGGCCTGAATGTCAGATCTAGTGCCAGTACAGGGGCTCCTGCACTGATTCAGCAGGCCAGATAAGACAGAGTCCTGAATGTTATTACTGGCAGCATCATTGTTTGTCTTTTCAGCGTGGTAACATGTACTATACTGCTAGTCCACATGAAGTGTTCTTCTCTCACACCACTTTATTACAGAACTGGAAATAGCAATATAGCCTACATACTCTGTCTTTGTAAAGCTTGCACACACACATAGGGCCTAGCCCAGATCCAGACCTAGTCCTGAATGTTCTCTAGGATCTAGTGCCAGTCTACAGGGACTCCTCTCTGATTCAGCTAGCCCAGATCCAGACCTAGTCCTGAATGTTCTCTAAGATCTAGTGCCAGTCTACAGGGACTCCTCTCTGATTCAGCTAGCCCAGATCCAGACAGAGTCCTGAATGTTCTCTAGGATCTAGTGCCAGTCTACAGGGACTCCTCTCTGATTCAGCTAGCCCAGATCCAGACAGAGTCCTGAATGTTCTCTAGGATCTAGTGCCAGTCTACAGGGGCTCCTCTCTGATTCAGCTAGCCCAGATCCAGACAGAGTCCTGAATGTTCTCTAGGATCTAGTGCCAGTCTACAGGGGCTCCTCTCTGATTCAGCTAGCCCAGATCCAGACAGAGTCCTGAATGTTCTCTAGGATCTAGTGCCAGTCTACAGGGGCTCCTCTCTGATTCAGCTAGCCCAGATCCAGACAGAGTCCTGAATGTTCTCTAGGATCTAGTGCCAGTCTACAGGGGCTCCTCTCTGATTCAGCTAGCCCAGATCCAGACAGAGTCCTGAATGTTCTCTAGGATCTAGTGCCAGTCTACAGGGACTCCTCTCTGATTCAGCTAGCTCAGATCCAGACAGAGTCCTGAATGTTCTCTAGGATCTAGTACCAGTCTACAGGGGCTCCTCTCTGATTCAGCTAGCCCAGATCCAGACCTAGTCCTGAATGTTCTCTAGGATCTAGTACCAGTCTACAGGGGCTCCTCTCTGATTCAGCTAGCTCAGATCCAGACAGAGTCCTGAATGTTCTCTAGGATCTAGTACCAGTCTACAGGGGCTCCTCTCTGATTCAGCTAGCCCAGATCCAGACAGAGTCCTGAATGTTCTCTAGGATCTAGTGCCAGTCTCCAGGGCTCCTCTCTGATTCAGCTAGCCCAGATCCAGACAGAGTCCTGAATGTTCTCTAGGATCTAGTGCCAGTCTGCAGGGGCTCATATCTGATTCTCTGCATGTTTCAGACCTATTACTGCCGACTGGGGAGGTGACCTGTATATTGTTATCAATCCCAGCTGAAATAGTTCTCAGATATGGGATAACCATTTCAGATACAAGGGGAGGTAGGTAGAGATACTGTATGAAGAGAGATGGAGAGAACAGAATACAATGGGATGAGGGTTGAAAGGAGGATGAGAGGTACAGGATAAGGAGAGGGTAGAGTGACCCTTATAGCACCTGTTTTATAGTGGCTTAACACCAACATAGAATGAATACAAGTGTGATGCATAGTAAAGAGCAACCTCAGCGTGATGGCTTGCTGTGTCCCTTCCTTACCTCCATCAGAGTACGTCTCAGTCCCGTATCCATCCTGCAGGCCGTTGCTCCAGGTCCCTTCGTAACGGGCCCCGCTGACCGTGCTCTCCAGTTGGCCGTAGCGTCCCTTGAAGCCCTGCGTCCACTCCCCCCTGTAGTCCCAGCGGCCCTTGCTCTCCACGCCGACGCCGTGGCGTTTCCCCTGCGCCCACGTGCCCTGGTAACTATTCCCGCTGGGCCAGGTGTAGACGCCCAGGACCTCGAAGCCGTGGCTCCAGGCCCCGGCGTACTCCCCCTGACCCTGTGGCCCTGTGCAGACCCCCCGGCCATGGGCCTTGCCCTGCTCCCACCCTCCACAGTACGACCCCCCGTCATCAAAGTCAAACCTGCCTCCAGTGGACATGCATGAAACAGGTTTAGGCAAAATCCTCAGAACGTCAAGAAGAGTAAATCAGATTTACACAGAAAGATCAGGGCCGGGAGGCGAAGATGGAGATAGAATCATGGAGGTTTAGATCTCCTAGTATTTCCCTTTACCTTCTTGTTGTTGTTTTTTTAATGATAATGGAATCAAAAACAGGTTCCCCGTCTTGTACAAATCAGGGCTTGGTCCAGAGAACATCACCTGGGACGGAGAGAGAGGTTTCATCTGTCTGTCAATGGAGGTGGCAGGGTCTGGATCTCGGTCTGGACCTGGCGCGACGTTAAGGATGCTAGATGCTACTGCCGGCCGAGCATTCTGCTTCCCACGGCTGTATGCGCTCCTCCTCCTCTCCTCCTCCTCCTCCTCCTCCTCCTCCTCCTCCACCCTCCTCCTCCTCCTCCACCCTCCTCGCCAGCTGGGATGGCACTAACCCACTCACCTCTCCGTTGGCTGGGGCACTCCAGACAGGCTAGGCCCAGGCTTTTCTAATAGTCCCAGAGGCCCTGACGGCAGCAGTGCCACAGCGAGCTCAATCAGACATACCACCACCACCCGTCTAGCTGTGCCGTACTGGCACACAGAAATGGAGAGAGGATAGAGACGGGAGAGGGAGAGAGGAGATAGAGATGGGAGAGGGAGAGAGGATAGAGACGGGAGAGGGAGAGAGGATAGAGACGGGAGAGGGAGAGAGGATAGAGACGGGAGAGGGAGAGAGAGGATAGAGACGGGAGGGAGAGGATAGAGACGGGAGAGGGAGAGAGGATAGAGACGGGAGAGGGAGAGAGGATAGAGACGGGAGAGAGGATAGAGATGGGAGAGGGAGGATAGAGACCGGAGAGGGAGAGAGGATAGAGACGGGAGAGGGAGAGAGGATAGAGACGGGAGAGGGAGAGAGGATAGAGACGGGAGGGAGAGATCGGGAGAGAGATCCTCACCAGTACGCCCCAGAAATAAACAGAGATGGGCTATAGCTATAGAATGGGCTGGAAACATCCGAACACACACATCCGTAAACACACACACACACACACACACTGAACACACACACCTCAGACGACCTAACGGACTGTGTATTCCCCTTTGCTCCCCTCTTCTTCTGTCTTGTTCTCTCCTTCCTCCTCCTCCTCCTCACTGTGCTCCTGCAGCGCTGTAGCGATGGAGCTGCATTCTCTCCTGAACAACATGGGAGGAGGGTTGATGCAACAACAAAATATATATATAATGATTGTCTTCCTTTCCTCTTAATCTTCTGTATTTAGAGCTCAACCCCCTTATGTCTGGGTCATTAATATATCCAGTTTCCCACAAGTCATATGATGTTGGTCTCTCGATCTCTTCTCTCCCTTGCTTTCTCTCTCTCTCTCTCGCTCTAAAATCTGCTCATTACTGAAGGACTGGTCCACCCCATCCAATACCCCTCCCCCACACGCTCCCTGTCTCACCCCCTCCTCCGGCAGGCTCTTAAAGAGACAGGGATACAGGGACAGGGGAAGAGCAGCGTGTGTTCTCTTTCTCTCCCTCCCTCCTCCTGCAGGCTCTTAAAGAGACAGGGATACAGGGACAGGGGAAGAGCAGCGTGTGTTCTCTCTCTCTCCCTCTCTCTCTCCCTCTCTCTCTCTCCCTCGCTCTCTCTCTCTCTCTCTCCCTCTCTCTCTCCCTCTCTCTCTCTCCCTCGCTCTCTCTCTCTCTACCTTTCTCTCAATTCAATTCAATTCAAGGGGCTTTATTGGTAGGGGAAACATATGTTAACATTGCCAAAGCTAGTGAAGTAGATAATATACAAAAGTGAAATAATCAATACAAATTAACAGTCAACATTACACAAAGACATTACAAATGTCATATTATATGTCTATATACAGTGTTGTAACGATGTGCAAATGGTTAAAGTACAAAAGGGAAAATAAATCAACATAAATATGGGTTGTATTTACAATGGTGTTTATTCTTCACTGGTTGACCTTTTCTTGTGGCAACAGGTCACACATCTTGCTGCTGTGATGTCACACTGTGGAATTTCACCCAGTAGATATGGGAGTTTATCAAAACCGGGTTTGTTTTCAAATTCTTTGTGGATCTGTGTAATCTGAGGGAAATATGTCTCTAATATGGTCATACATTGGGCAGGAGGTTGGGAAGTGCAGCTCAGTTTCCACCTCATTTTGTGGGCAGTGTGAACAAAGCCTGTCTTCTCCTGAGAGCCAGGTCTGTCTACGGCGGCCTTTCTCAATAGCAAGGCTATGCTCACTGAGTCTGTACATAGTCAAAAATTTCCTTAAATTTGGGTCAGTCACAGTGGTCAGGTATTCTGCCACTGAGTACTCTCTGTTTAGGGCCAAATATCATTCCAGTTTGCTCTGTTTTTTTGTTAATTCTTTCCAATGTGTCAAGTAATTATCTTTTTGTTCTCATGATTTGGTTGGGTCTAATTGTGTTGCTGTCCTGGGGCTCTGTGGGGCGTGTTTGTGTTTGTGAACAGAGCCCCAGGACCAGCGTGTTTAGGGGACTCTTCTCCAGGTTCATGGAAGGTTTGGGAATCACTTCCTTTTAGATGGTTGTAGAATTTAACATCTCTTTTCTGGATTTTGATCATTAGCTGTTATCGGCCTAATTCTGCTCTGCAGGCATTATTTGGTGTTCTACGTTGTACACAGAGGATATTTTTTGCCGAATTCTGCATGCAGAGTCTCAATTTGGTGTTTGTCCCATTTTGTGAATTCTTGGTTGGTGAGCGGACCCCAGACCTCACAACCATAAAGGGCAATGGGCTCTATGACTGATTCAAGTATTTTTAGCCAGATCCTAATTGGTATGTTGAATTTTATGTTCCTTTTGATGGCATAGAATGCCCTTCTTGCCTTGTCTCTCAGATCGTTCACAGCTTTCTCGAAGTTACCTGTAGTTTGTTGTGTGCTCTAGGGCAACAGTGTCTAGATGGAATTTGTATTTGTGCTCCTGGCGACTGGACCTTTTTGGGAACACCGTTATTTTGGTCTTATTGGGATTTCCTGTCAGGGTCCAGGTCTGATAGAATCTGTACAGAAGATCTAGGTGCTGCTGTAGGCCCTCCTTAGTTGGGGACAGAAGCACCAGATCATCAGCAAACAGTAGACATTTGACTTCACATTCTAGTAGGGTGAGGCCGGGTGCTGCAGACTGTTCTAGTGCCCTCGCCAATTCGTTGATATATATGTTGAAGAGGGTGGGGCTTAAGCTGCATCCCTGTCTAACCCCACGACCCTGTGTGAAGAAATGTGTGTGTTTTTTGCCAATTTTAACCGCACACTTGTTGTTTGTGTAAATGGATTTTATAATGTTGTATGTTTTTCCCCCAACACCACTTTCCCTCATGCCAAATTGAGTCGAAGCATTTTTAAATCAACAAAGCATGTGAAGACTTTGCCTTTGTTTTGGTTTGTTTGTTTGTCAATTTGGGTGTGCAGGGTGAATACGTGGTCTGTCATATGATAATTTGGTTAAACATTTTTTTTGACATTTGCTCAGTACATTGCTTTCATTGAGGAAATGTACAGGTCTGCTGTTAATGATAATGCAGAGGATTTTCCCAAGGCTGCTGTTGACTCAAATCCCACAGTAGTTATTGGGGTCAAATTTGTCACCACTTTTGTGGATTGGGGTGATCAGTCCTTGGTTCCAAATATTGGGGAAGATGCCAGAGCTGAGGAGGATGTTAAGGAGTTTTAGTGTAGCGAATTGGAATTTGTTGTCTGTATATTTGATCATTTCATTAAGGATACCATCGACACCACAGGCCTTTTTGGGTTGAAGGGTTTTTATTTTGTTCTGTAGCTCATTCAAGGTAATTGGAGAATCCAGCAGGTTCTGGAATCAAGTGGGTTCTGGAATCCAGTGGGTTCTGGTAGTCTTTAATAGTTGATTCTAAACTTTGTATTTGATCATGTATATGTTTTTGCTGTTTGTTCTTTGTTATAGAACCAAAAAGATTGGAGAAGTGGTTTACCCATACATCTCCATTTTGGATAGATAATTATTTGTGTTGTTGTTTGTTTAGTGTTTTCCAATTTTCCCCAGAAGTGGTTAGAGTCTATCGATTCTTCAATTACATTGAGCTAATTTCTGACATGCTGTTCCTTCTTTTTCCGTAGTGTATTTCTGTATTGTTTTAGTGATTCACCATAGAGAAGGCGTAGACTCAGTGTTTCCGGGTCTCTATATTTTTTGGTTGGACAGGTTTCTCAATATCTTTTTTGGGTTTTTGCATTCTTCATCAAACCATTTGTCCATTGTTGTTCATTTTCTTCGGTTTTCTATTTGAGATTTTTAGATTTGATAGGGAAGCTGAGAGGTCAAATATACTGTTAAGATTTTCTACTGCTAAGTTCACACCTTCGCTATTACGCTGTACGCTCTTGTTGGCTGGCCCTCGGTTCATACTTGTCGCCAAACCCACTGGCTCCAGGTCATCTACAAGTCTTTGCTAGGTAAAACCCTGCCTTATCTCAGCTCACTGGTCACCATAGCAGCACCCACTCATAGCATGCACTCCAGCAGGTATATTTCACTGGTCACCCCCAAAGCAAATTCCTCTTTTGGTCGTCTTTCCTTCCAGTTCTCTGCTGCCAATGACTGGAACAAACTATAAAAATCACTGAAGCTGGAGGATCATATCTCCCTCACTAACTTTAAGCTCCAGCTGTCAGAGCAGCTCACAGACCACTGCACCTGTACACAGCCCATCTGTAAACAGCCCATCCAACTACCTCATCCCCATACCGTTATTTATTTATTTTGCTCCTTTGCACCCCAGTATTTCTACTTGCACATTCACCTTCTATCACTCTAGTGTTTAATTGCTATATTGTATTTACTTCGCCACCATGGCCTATTTATTGCCTTACCTCCCTTATCTCACCTCATTACCACACACTGTATATATACACTTTCTATTGTATTATTGACTGTACGTTTGTTTATTCCATGTGTAACTTTGTTGTTGTTGTTTGAGTCGCACTGCTTTGCTTTATATTGGCCAGGTTGCAGTTGTAAATGAGAACTTGGTCTCAACTGGCCTAACCTGGTTAAATAAAGGTGATCTGGTCTACCTGGTTAGATAGAGGTGATCTGGTGATCTGGACCTGGTTAAATAAAGGTGATCTGGTCTACCTGGTTAAATAAAGGTGATCTGGTCTACCTGGTTAAATAAAGGTGATCTGGTCTACCTGGTTAAATAAAGGTGATCTGGTCTACCTGGTTAAATAAAGGTGATCTGGTCTACCTGGTTAAATAAAGGTGATCTGGTCCTGGTTAAATACCTGGTTAAATAAAGGTGATCTGGTCTACCTGGTTAAATAAAGGTGATCTGGTCTACCTACCTGGTTAAATAAAGGTGATCTGGTCTACCTGGTTAAATAAAGGTGATCTGGTCTACCTGGTTAAATAAAGGTGATCTGGTCTACCTGGTTAAATAAAGGTGATCTGGTCTACCTGGTTAAATAAAGGTGATCTGGTCTACCTGGTTAAATAAAGGTGATCTGGTCTACCTGGTTAAATAAAGGTGATCTGGTCTACCTGGTTAAATAAAGGTGATCTGGTCTACCTGGTTAAATAAAGGTGATCTGGTCTACCTGGTTAAAAATAAAGGTGATCTGGTCTACCTGGTTAAATAAAGGTGATCTGGTCTACCTGGTTAAATAAAGGTGATCTGGTCTACCTGGTTAAATAAAGGTGATCTGGTCTACCTGGTTAAATAAAGGTGATCTGGTCTACCTGGTTAAATAAAGGTGATCTGGTCTACCTGGTTAAATAAAGGTGATCTGGTCTACCTGGTTAAATAAAGGTGATCTGGTCTACCTGGTTAAATAAAGGTGATCTGGTCTACCTGGTTAAATAAAGGTGATCTGGTCTACCTGGTTAAATAAAGGTGATCTGGCCTCTACCTGGTTAAATAAAGGTGATCTGGGTTAAATAAAGGTGATCTGGTCTACCTGGTTAAATAAAGGTGATCTGGTCTGGTTAAATAAAGGTGATCTGTGGTTAAATAAAGGTGATCTGGTCTACCTGGTTAAATAAAGGTGATCTGGTCTACCTGGTTAAATAAAGGTGATCTGGTCTACCTGGTTAAATAAAGGTGATCTGGTTAAATACTGGTCTACCTGGTTGGTTAAATAAAGGTGATCTGGTCTACCTGGTTAAATAAAGGTGATCTGGTCTACCTGGTTAAATAAAGGTGATCTGGTCTACCTGGTTAAATAAAGGTGATCTGGTCTACCTGGTTAAATAAAGGTGATCTGGTCTACCTGGTTAAATAAAGGTGATCTGGTCTACCTGGTTAAATAAAGGTGATCTGGTCTACCTGGTTAAATAAAGGTGATCTGGTCTACCTGGTTAAATAAAGGTGATCTGGTCTACCTGGTTAAATAAAGGTGATCTGGTCTACCTGGTTAAATAAAGGTGATCTGGTCTACCTGGTTAAATAAAGGTGATCTGGTCTACCTGGTTAAATAAAGGTGATCTGGTCTACCTGGTTAAATAAAGGTGATCTGGTTAAATAAAGGTGATCTGGTCCTGGTTAAATAAAGGTGATCCTGGTTAAATAAAGGTGATCTGGTCTACCTGGTTAAATAAAGGTGATCTGGTCTACCTGGTTAAATAAAGGTGATCTGGTCTACCTGGTTAAATAAAGGTGATCTGGTCTACCTGGTTAAATAAAGGTGATCTGGTCTACCTGGTTAAATAAAGGTGATCTGGTCTACCTGGTTAAATAAAGGTGATCTGGTCTACCTGGTTAAATAAAGGTGATCTGGTCTACCTGGTTAAATAAAGGTGATCTGGTCTACCTGGTTAAATAAAGGTGATCTGGTCTACCTGGTTAAATAAAGGTGATCTGGTCTACCTGGTTAAATAAAGGTGATCTGGTCTACCTGGTTAAATAAAGGTGATCTGGTCTACCTGGTTAAATAAAGGTGATCTGGTCTACCTGGTTAAATAAAGGTGATCTGGTCTACCTGGTTAAATAAAGGTGATCTGGTCTACCTGGTTAAATAAAGGTGATCTGGTCTACCTGGTTAAATAAAGGTGATCTGGTCTACCTGGTTAAATAAAGGTGATCTGGTCTACCTGGTTAAATAAAGGTGATCTGGTCTACCTGGTTAAATAAAGGGTGAAATAAAGGTGATCTGGTCTACCTGGTTAAATAAAGGTGATCTGGTCTACCTGGTTAAATAAAGGTGATCTGGTTAAATAAAGGTGATCTGGTCTGGTTAAATAAAGGTGATCTGGTCTACCTGGTTAAATAAAGGTGATCTGGTCTACCTGGTTAAATAAAGGTGATCTGGTCTACCTGGTTAAATAAAGGTGATCTGGTCTACCTGGTTAAATAAAGGTGATCTGGTCTACCTGGTTAAATAAAGGTGATCTGGTCTACCTGGTTAAATAAAGGTGATCTGGTCTACCTGGTTAAATAAAGGTGATCTGGTCTACCTGGTTAAATAAAGGTGATCTGGTCTACCTGGTTAAATAAAGGTGATCTGGTCTACCTGGTTAAATAAAGGTGATCTGGTCTACCTGGTTACCTGGTTAAATAAAGGTGATCTGGTCTACCTGGTTAAATAAAGGTGATCTGGTCTACCTGGTTAAATAAAGGTGATCTGGTCTACCTGGTTAAATAAAAGGTGATCTGGTCTACCTGGTTAAATAAAGGTGATCTGGTCTAAATAAAGGTGATCCTGGTTAAATAAAGGTGATCTGGTCTACCTGGTTAAATAAAGGTGATCTGGTCTACCTGGTTAAATAAAGGTGATCTGGTCTACCTGGTTAAATAAAGGTGATCTGGTCTACCTGGTTAAATAAAGGTGATCTGGTCTACCTGGTTAAATAAAGGTGATCTGGTCTACCTGGTTAAATAAAGGTGATCTGGTCTACCTGGTTAAATAAAGGTGATCTGGTCTACCTGGTTAAATAAAGGTGATCTGGTCTACCTGGTTAAAATAAAGGTGATCTGGTCTACCTGGTTAAATAAAGGTGATCTGGTCTACCTGGTTAAATAAAGGTGATCTGGTCTACCTGGTTAAATAAAGGTGATCTGGTGATAAAGGTGATCTGGTCTACCTGGTTAAATAAAGGTGATCTGGTCTACCTGGTTAAATAAAGGTGATCTGGTCTACCTGGTTAAATAAAGGTGATCTGGTCTACCTGGTGATAAATAAAGGTGATCTGGTCTACCTGGTTAAATAAAGGTGATCTGGTCTACCTGGTTAAATAAAGGTGATCTGGTCTACCTGGTTAAATAAAGGTGATCTGGTCTACCTGGTTAAATAAAGGTTAAATAAAGGTGATCTGGTCTACCTGGTTAAATAAAGGTGATCTGGTCTACCTGGTTAAATAAAGGTGATCTGGTCTACCTGGTTAAATAAAGGTGATCTGGTCTACCTGGTTAAATAAAGGTGATCTGGTCTACCTGGTTAAATAAAGGTGATCTGGTCTACCTGGTTAAATAAAGGTGATCTGGTCTACCTGGTTAAATAAAGGTGATCTGGTCTACCTGGTTAAATAAAGGTGATCTGGTCTACCTGGTTAAATAAAGGTGATCTGGTCTACCTGGTTAAATAAAGGTGATCTGGTCTACCTGGTTAAATAAAGGTGATCTGGTCTACCTGGTTAAATAAAGGTGATCTGGTCTACCTGGTTAAATAAAGGTGATCTGGTCTACCTGGTTAAATAAAGGTGATCTGGTCTACCTGGTTAAATAAAGGTGATCTGGTCTACCTGGTTAAATAAAGGTGATGGTTAAATAAAGGTGATCTGGTCTACCTGGTTAAATAAAGGTGATCTGGTCTACCTGGTTAAATAAAGGTGATCTGGTCTACCTGGTTAATCTGGTAAAGGTGATCTGGTCTACCTGGTTAAATAAAGGTGATCTGGTCTACCTGGTTAAATAAAGGTGATCTGGTCTACCTGGTTAAATAAAGGTGATCTGGGTTAAATAAAGGTGATCTGGTCTACCTGGTTAAATCTGGTCTACCTGGTTAAAGGTGATCTGGTCTACCTGGTTAAATAAAGGTGATCTGGTCTACCTGGTTAAATAAAGGTGATCTGGTCTACCTGGTTAAATAAAGGTGATCTGGTCTACCTGGTTAAATAAAGGTGATCTGGTCTACCTGGTTAAATAAAGGTGATCTGGTCTACCTGGTTAAATAAAGGTGATCTGATCTACCTGGTTAAATAAAGGTGATCTGATCTACCTGGTTAAATAAAGGTGATCTGGTCTACCTGGTTAAATAAAGGTGATCTGGTCTACCTGGTTAAATAAAGGATGATCTACTACCTGGTTAAATAAAGGTGAAATAAAATAAATAAATACAAATTACAGTGGAACGATTTGTCCAGGAAGTTGTCTAAAATGGATTGAATTTGTTGTTGCCTAATTGTTTTTTTGGTAGGTTTCCAAACTACATTCCTTCCATTTCTTAATATTACTCAGTTCCTTGGGCTTTGATGCCTCATGATGAAGTATTATTGCTCTGTTCAACTACACTGTGATTTTGCTGTGGTCTGATAGGGGTGTCCGTGGGCTGACTCTGAGACACTCTGGGTTGAGGTCAGTGATAAAGTAGTCTACAGTACTACTGCCAAGAGATGAGCTATAGGTGTACCTACCATAGGATACCCCTCAAAGCCCACCATTGACTATGTACATACCCAGCGTGCGACAGAGCTGCAGGAGTTGTGACCCGTTTTTGATGGTTATGTTGTCGTAGTTGTGCCTAGTGGGGCATATGTGGGAGGGAATGATGTCATCTCAAGGTAGGTGTTTGTCTCCCTGTGTGCTGAGGGTGTCAGGTTTTTGTCCAGTTCTGGCATTTAGGTCACCACAGACTAGTACATGTCCCTGGGCCTGGAAATGATTGATTTCCCCCTCTAGGATGGAGAAGCTGTCTTCATTAAAGTATGGGGATTCTAATGGGGGGTATAGGTAGCACACAGGAGAACATTTGTTTCTGTTAAGATCATTTCCTTTTGAATTTCTAGCCAAATGTAAAATGTTTCTGTATTGATTAATTTAATGGAGTGAGTTAGGTCTTCTCTCTACCAAATTAGCATAGCCCCTGAGTCCCTTCCCTGTTTCACACCTCTCCCTCTGTCTCTCTCAATTTAATTTGAAGGGCTTTATTGGCATGGGAAACATACACTGAGTGTACAAAACATTAGCAACACATGTCTTATACTGAGTTGCACCCCCCTTTGCCCTTAGAACAGCCTCAATTCGTTGGGGCATGAACTCTACAAGGTGTTGAAAGCATTCCACGGGGACTCTACAAGGTGTTGAAAGCGTTCCACAGGGATGCTGGCCCATGTTGACTCCAATGCTTCCCACAGATGTGTCAAGTTGGCTGGATGCCCTTTGGGTGGTGGACCATTCTTGATACACACCAAAAACTGTTGATCGTGGAAAACCCCAGCAGCTTTGCAGTTCTTGGGACACTCAAACTGGTGCGCCAGGTACCTACTACCACCTACTACCACCTACTACCACCTACTACCCCCTACTACCACCTACTACCACCTACTACCACACCCCGTTTAAAGGCATGTACACCTTTTGTCTTGCCCGTTCACCCTCTGAATGGCTCACGTACACAAATCCATGTCTCAGTTGTGTCAAGACTTTAAAAACCTTCTTTAACCCGTCTCCTCCCCTTCATCTACACTGATAGAAGTGGATTTAACAGGTGACATCAATAAGGGATCAAAGCTTTCATCTGGACTCACCTGGATTCACCTGGATTCACCTCGTCTTTTGTACAGTCACATTGTTTACATTGCTAAGGCAAGTGAAATAGACAATAAACAAAATGAACAATCAGAAATGAACAGTAAACATTACACTTACAAAATAATTTAGATATTTCAAATGTCTGTCTCTCCTCTCTCGCGCATCTCTACCACTCTCTGTCTCTCTGTCCCCTCTCTCTCTCCCCCTCACTCCTCTCTCTCTCCCCCTCACTCCTCTCTTTCCCCATCACTCCTTTCTCCCCCTCACTCCCCTCTCTCCCCCTCACTCCTCTCTCTCTCTCCCCTCTCTCCCCTCTCCCCCCTCACTCCTCTCTCTCCCCCTCACCCCTCTCTCTCCCCTCTCCTCCTCTCTCTCCCCCCCTCACTCCCCTCTCCCCCTCACTCCTCTCTCTCTCCCCTCACTCCTCTCTCTCCCCCTCACTCCTCTCTCTCCCCTCCTCCCTCCTCTCTCTCTCCCCTCACTCCTCTCTCTCTCCCCTCACTCCTCTCTCTCCCCTCACTCTTCTCTCTCTCCCCTCACTCCCCTCTCTCCCCTCACTCCTCTCTCTCCCCTCACTCCCCTCTCTCCCCCTCACTCCTCTCTCTCCTCCCCTCACTCCCCTCTCTCCCCCTCACTCCTCTCTCTCCCCCTCACTCCCCCCTCCTCCCCCTCACTCCTCTCTCTCCCCATCACTCCTTTCTCCCCTCCTCACTCCTCTCTCTCTCCCCTCACTCCCCTCTCTCCCCCTCACTCCTCTCTCTCCCCTCACTCCTCTCTCTCTCCCCTCACTCCTCTCTCTCCCCCTCACTCCTCTCTCTCCCCCTCCTCCTCTCTCTCTCCCCTCACTCCCTCTCTTCCCCCTCACTCCCCTCTCTCTCCCTCACTCCTCTCTCTCCCCCTCACTCCTCTCTCCCCTCTCTCCCTCTCTCCCCACTCCTCTCTCTCCCCCTCACTCCTCTCTCTCTCCCCCTCACTCCTCTCTCTCCCCCTCACTCTCTCTCTCTCTCCCCTCACTCCCTCTCTCCCCTCACTCCTCTCTCTCCCCTCACTCCCCTCTCTCCCCTCCCTCCTCTCTCTCTCCCCTCACTCCCCTCTCTCCCCTCACTCCCCTCTCTCCCCTCACTCCTCTCTCTCCCCTCACTCCTCTCTCTCTCCCCTCACTCCTCTCTCTCCCCATCACTCCTCTCTTTCCCCATCACTCCTTTCTCCCCCCTCACTCCTCTCTCTCTCCCCTCACTCCTCTCTCTCCCCCTCACTCCTCTCTCTCTCCCCTCACTCCCCTCTCTCCTCCTCACTCCTCTTTCTCTCTCTCTCCATCCTCTCCCTGTTTCCTCTTTAAGATAAACAACTGGAAAGTTAGCTATGTATTTAGTTGTATACTAGTGGCTCTGTGTCTGTGATTGTCTGATTCGTAAAGTGTACTTCGGACTTCATTTCTGTATTTATAACATTGTAATAAAACAAAGCAGACAAACTGATGAGATCACTTCTGACTGACATGACCTTTATTTGGAGTTCTCCTGCTCTTCTTCTGGCCAATTGCATGTCAGAGAGTCAAAAGATCTTTACTGTGCATCATGAGATCCATTGTCTTCAGAAAGCATTCATACTCCTTGACTTATTCCACATCTTGTTGTGTCACAGCCTGCATTTAAAATTGATAAAAACATTTTCTTCACCCATCTACACACAATACCTCATAATGAAATATTGAAAACATTATTTTATAAATTTTTGCTAATATATTGAAAATACAGAAACATCACATTTACGTAACCACTGCTAAGGGCACTGCAGCGCCAGCTGTGCCACCAGAGAATCTGGGCCCGTACAGGAGTTGTAGCGATGAGACAAGATAGTAGCGACTAACAATTGGATACTTCGAAATTGGGAAGAGAAAAAGGGGGTAAAATTATTCTTCTTTAAAAAAAAGTATTCACACAGTCAATACTCTGGGATGTAGAACCACCTTTGTAGGCGTTTACAGCTTAGAGTTGTCTTGGGTATGTCTGTATCAGCTTAGAGTTGTCTTGGGTATGTCTGTATCAGCTTAGAGTTGTCTTGGGTATGTCTGTATCAGCTTAGAGTTGTCTTGGGTATGTCTGTATCAGCTTTGACTTGTCTTGGGTATGTCTGTATCAGCTTAGAGTTGTCTTGGGTATGTCTGTATCAGCTTTGACTTGACTTGGGTATGTCTGTATCAGCTTAGAGTTGTCTTGGGTATGTCTGTATCAGCTTAGAGTTGTCTTGGGTATGTCTGTATCAGCTGAATAAAACAAAGCAGACAAACTTGACTTGTCTTGGGTATGTCTGTATCAGCTTAGAGTTGTCTTGGGTATGTCTGTATCAGCTTAGAGTTGTCTTGGGTATGTCTGTATCAGCTTTGACTTGTCTTGGGTATGTCTGTATCAGCTTAGAGTTGTCTTGGGTATGTCTGTATCAGCTTAGAGTTGTCTTGGGTATGTCTGTATCAGCTTAAGTTGTCTTGGGTATGTCTGTATCAGCTTAGAGTTGTCTTGGGTATGTCTGTATCAGCTTTGACTTGACTTGGGTATGTCTGTATCAGCTTAGAGTTGTCTTGGGTATGTCTGTATCAGCTTTGACTTGTCTTGGGTATGTCTGTATCAGCTTAGAGTTGTCTTGGGTATGTCTGTATCAGCTTAGAGTTGTCTTGGGTATGTCTGTATCAGCTTTGACTTGTCTTGGGTATGTCTGTATCAGCTTAGAGTTGTCTTGGGTATGTCTGTATCAGCTTAGAGTTGTCTTGGGTATGTCTGTATCAGCTTTGACTTGTCTTGGGTATGTCTGTATCAGCTTAGAGTTGTCTTGGGTATGTCTGTATCAGCTTAGAGTTGTCTTGGGTATGTCTGTATCAGCTTAGAGTTGTCTTGGGTATGTCTGTATCAGCTTAGAGTTGTCTTGGGTATGTCTGTATCAGCTTAGAGTTGTCTTGGGTATGTCTGTATCAGCTTTGACTTGTCTTGGGTATGTCTGTATCAGCTTAGAGTTGTCTTGGGTATGTCTGTGTCAGCTTTGACTTGTCTTGGGTATGTCTGTATCAGCTCTGAGTTGTCTTGGGTATGTCTGTATCAGCTTTGAGCTGTCTTGGGTATGTCTGTATCAGCTTTGAGTTGTCTTGGGTATGTCTGTATCAGCTTTGAGTTGTCTTGGGTATGTCTGTATCAGCTTTGTACATCTGGATTTAAGAATTTTCTCCCATTCTTCTCTGCAGATTTTGTCTCAGGCTATGTATGTTAAGTTAGATGGGGAGTGGCGGTGAACAGCACTTCAAGTCTTTCCAAAAATGTGGGCTTTGGCCACTCAAGGACTTTCACATTCTTATTCTGAACCTTAATAAAAACACATGTGCAGAATATAAAACCAAATGTATTTCCTGTTGAAGCTTCTGTTTCTTCCACATCCCAGTCAGCCTGTCCATAAGACATCCTAATGTATGTAGCACTCTATATCGTGTACAGTGGGAAGAAAAAGGTTGTGATACCCTTTAGAATTATCTGGCTTTCTGCATAAATTGGTCCTAAAATTGTATCTGATCTTCATCTAAGTCACAACAACAGACAAACACAGTCTGCTTGATTAAACTAACAACACACAAACAATCATATGTTTTCATGTCTTTATTGAACACACCGTGTAAACATTCACAGTGCATTGTGGGAAACGTATGCTGACGCTCCTGTGGCAGCAATAACCTCAACCAAACATTTTCTGTAGTTGCGGATCAGAACTGCATAACGGTCACGAGGAATTTTGGACCGTTCCTCTTTACAAAACTGTTTCAGTTCAGCAATATTCTTGGGATGTCAGGTGTGAACTGATCTCTTGAGGTCATGCCACAGCATCTCAAATCGGGTTGAGGTCAGGACTCTGACTGGGCCACTCAGGTTGAGGTCAGGACTCTGACAGGGCCACTCCAGAAGGTCAGGACTCTGACTGGGCCACTCCAGAAGGTCAGGACTCTGACAGGGCCACTCCAGAAGATCAGGACTCTGACTGGGCCACTCCAGAAGGTCAGGACTCTGACAGGGCCACTCCAGAAGGTCAGGACTCTGACTGGGCCACTCCAGAAAGTCAGGACCCTGACAGGGCCACTCCAGAAGATTAGGATTCTGACTGGGCCACTCCAGAAGGTCAGGACTCTGACATGGCCACTCCAGAAGGTCAGGACTCTGACATGGCCACTCCAGAAGGTCAGGACTCTGACTGGGCCACTCCAGAAGGTCAGGACTTTGACTGGGCCATTCCAGAAGGTCAGGACTCTGACTGGGCCACTCCAGAAGGTCAGGACTCTGACTGGGCCACTCCAGAAGGTCAAGACTCTGACTGGGTCACTCCAGAAGGTCAGGACTCTGACTGGGCCATTCCAGAAGGTCAAGACTCTGACTGGGTCACTCCAGAAGGTCAGGTCTCTGACTGGGCCACTCCGGAAGGTCAGGACTCTGACTGGGCCACTCCAGAAGGTCAGGACTCTGACTGGGTCACTCCAGAAGGTCAGGACTCTGACTGGGCCACTCCAGAAGGTCAGGACTCTGACTGGGCACAGAATTCAGGACTCTGAGGGCCAAGGTCAAGACTCTGACTGGGTCACTCCAGAAGGTCAGGACTCTGACTGGGTCACTCCAGAAGGTCAGGACTCTGACTGGGCCATTCCAGAAGGTCAGAACTCTGACTGGGCCACTCCAGAAGGTCAGGACTCTGACTGGGCCATTCCAGAAGGTCAGGACTCTGACTGGGCCACTCCAGAAGGTCAGGACTCTGACTGGGCCATTCCAGAAGGTCAAGACTCTGACTGGGTCACTCCAGAAGGTCAGGACTCTGACTGGGCCACTCCAGGAAGGTCAGGACTCTGACTGGGCCACTCCAGAAGGTCAGGACTCTGACTGGGTCACTCCAGAAGGTCAGGACTCTGACTGGGCCACTCCAGAAGGTCAGGACTCTGACTGGGTCACTCCAGAATGTCAGGACTCTGACTGGGCCATTCCAGAAGGTCAAGACTCTGACTGGGTCACTCCAGAAGGTCAGGACTCTGACTGGGTCACTCCAGAAGGTCAGGACTCTGACTGGGCCATTCCAGAAGGTCAGGACTCTGACTGGGCCACTCCAGAAGGTCAGGACTCTGACTGGGCCATTCCAGAAGGTCAGGACTCTGACTGGGCCACTCCAGAAGGTCAGGACTCTGACTGGGCCACTCCAGAAGGTCAGGACTCTGACTGGTCCACTCCAGAAGGTCAGGACTCTGACTGGGCCACTCCAGAAGGTCAGGACTCTGACTGGGCCACTCCAGAAGGTCAGGACTCTGACTGGGCCACTCCAGAAGGTCAGGACTCTGACTGGGCCACTCCAGAAGGTCAGGACTCTGACTGGGCCACTCCAGAAGGTCAGGACTCTGACTGGGCCACTCCAGAAGGTCAAGACTCTGACTGGGCCACTCCAGAAGGTCAGGACTCTGACTGGGCCACTCCAGAAGGTCAGGACTCTGACTGGGCCACTCCAGAAGGTCAGGACTCTGACTGGGCCACTCCAGAAGGTCAGGACTCTGACTGGGTCACTCCAGAAGGTCAGGACTCTGACTGGGCCACTCCAGAAGGTCAAGACTCTGACTGGGCCACTCCAGAAGGTCAGGACTCTGACTGGGCCACCAGAAGGTCAGGACTCTGAGAAGGTCAGGACTCTGACTGGGCCACTCAGGACTCTGAGAAGAAGTCAGGACTCTGACTGGTCCACTCCAGAAGGTCAGGACTCTGACTGGGCCACTCCAGAAGGTCAGGACTCTGACTGGGCCACTCCAGAAGGTCAGGACTCTGACTGGGCCACTCCAGAAGGTCAGGACTCTGACTGGGCCACTCCAGAAGGTCAGGACTCTGACTGGGCCACTCCAGAAGGTCAGGACTCTGACTGGGCCACTCCAGAAGGTCAAGACTCTGACTGGGCCACTCCAGAAGGCCAGGACTCTGACTGGGCCACTCCAGAAGGTCAGGACTCTGACTGGGCCACTCCAGAAGGTCAGGACTCTGACTGGGCCACTCCAGAAGGTCAGGACTCTGACTGGGTCACTCCAGAAGGTCAGGACTCTGACTGGGCCACTCCAGAAGGTCAAGACTCTGACTGGGCCACTCCAGAAGGTCAGGACTCTGACTGGGCCAGAAGGTCAGGACTCCAGAAGGTCAGGACTCTGACTGGGCCACTCCAGAAGGTCAGGACTCTGACTGGGCCACTCCAGAATGTCAGGACTCTGACTGGGCCACTCCAGAAGGTCAGGACTCTGACTGGGCCATTCCAGAAGGTCAGGACTCTGACTGGGTCACTCCAGAAGGTCAGGACTCTGACTGGGTCACTCCAGAAGGTCAGGACTCTGACTGGGTCACTCCAGAAGGTCAGGACTCTGACTGGGCCACTCCAGAAGGTCAGGACTCTGACTGGGCCACTCCAGAAGGTCAGGACTCTGACTGGGTCGCTCCAGAAGGTCAGGACTCTGACTGGGTCACTCCAGAAGGCATATTTTCTTCTGTTCAAGCCATTCTGTTGTTGATTTACTTCTGTCTTTTGGGTTGATGTCCTGTTGCATCACTATCTTCTGTTGAGCTTTAATTGGCGGACAGATAGACTTACATTCTCCTGCAAAATGTCTTGATAAATTTGGGAATACATTTTTCATCGATGATAGCAAACTGTACAGGCCCTGAGGCAGCAAAGCAGCCCCAACCCATGATCCTCCCTCCACCATACATTACAGTTGTGATGAGGATTTGATGTTGGTGTGCTGTGCCTTTTGTTCTCAACATATAGTGTTGTGTGTTCCTTCCAAACAACACAACTGTAGTTTCATCTCTCCACAGAATATTTGGCCAGTAGCGCTGTGGAACATCCAGGTGCTCTTTTGCAAACTTCAGACATGCAGCAATGTTTTTTTGGACAGCAGTGGATTCTTCCATGGTGTCCTCCCATGAACATAGTGTTTTACATTTACATTTACATTTAAGTCATTTAGCAGACGCTCTTATCCAGAGCGACTTACAAATTGGTGCATTCACCTTATGACATCCAGTGGAACAGTCACTTTACAATAGTGCATCTAAATCTTAAAGGGGCGGGGGGGGAATACTTATCCTATCCTAGGTATTCCTTAAAGAGGTGGGGTTTCAGGTGACTCCGCTGACCTGGCGTCGTGAGGAGTTTGTTCCACCATTGGGGGCCAGAGCAGCGAACAGCTTTGACTGGGCTGAGCGGGAGCTGTACTTCCTCAGTGGTAGGGAGGCGAGCAGGCCAGAGGTGGATGAACGCAGTGCCCTTGTTTGGGTGTAGGGCCTGATCAGAGCCTGGAGGTACTGAGGTGCCGTTCCCCTCACAGCTCCGTAGGCAAGCACCATGGTCTTGTAGCGGATGCGAGCTTCAACTGGAAGCCAGTGGAGAGAACGGAGGAGCGGGGTGACGTGAGAGAACTTGGGAAGGTTGAACACCAGACGGGCTGCGGCGTTCTGGATGAGTTGAAGGGGTTTAATGGCACAGGCAGGGAGCCCAGCCAACAGCGAGTTGCAGTAATCCAGACGGGAGATGACAAGTGCCTGGATTAGGACCTGCGCCGCTTCCTGTGTGAGGCAGGGTCGTACTCTGCGGATGTTGTAGAGCATGAACCTACAGGAACGGGCCACCGCCTTGATGTTGTTTACGTTTTATAGACTCGTCAACAGAGATGTATGTTAGCATGTTCCAGAGATTTCTGTATGTCTTTAGCTGACATGCTTAACCTCATTCAGCATTCTGCACTGTGCTCTTGCAGTCATCTTTGCAGGATGGCCACTCCTAGGGAGAGTAACAACAGTGCTGAACTTTCTCCATTTATAGACAATTTGTCTTTCCGTGGACTGACTTTTAGAGATACTTTTGTAACCCTTCCCAGCTTTATGCAAGGCAACAATTCTTAATCTTCGGCCTTCTGACATCTATTTTGTTTGCGGCATGGTTCACATTAGGCAATGCTTTTTGTGAAAAGTAAACTCACATTTTGTGAGTGTTTTTTATGGTGCAGGGCAGCTCAAACCAAAATCTCTAATCTGGTCTCATTGATTGGACTCCAGGTTAGTTGACTCCTGACTCCAATTCGCTTTTGGAGAAGTCATTAGCCTCGGGGGTTCACACACAATTTTTCCAACCTACACTGTGAATGTTTCAATTATGTTTTCAATATAGACAAGAAAAAATACAATAATTTGTGTGTTATTAGTTTAAGCAGACTGTATTTGTCTACTGTTGTGACTTAGATGAAGATAAGATCAAATTTTATGTCAAATTAATGCAGAAATCCAAGTAGTTCCATAGGGTTCAAGGTTCACATACTATTTCCTGCCACTGTACATAGTAGGGTTGGGATCCATTACATTTCAAGTCAATTCAGGAAGTACATTGACATTCCAATTCCAACTCTCTTCAATGCTTTTCAATGGGGGAAATTTGGTTTTGGAATTTGGTTTACATTTTTTGGGAATTGACTGGAATTGAAATGGTACTGAACCCAACCATAGAATATAGCATTTTAATTACATCAAAGGCAGGGGAGGCTGCTGAGGGGAGGACGGCTCATAATAATGTCTGGAACGGAGCGAATGGAATGGCATCAAACACACAAGATCCACTTTTTCTGCTCCGACCGTTACCACGAGGCGGTCCTCCACTGATTCTGCTCCGTTACCACGAGGCCGTCCTCCACTGATTCTGCTCCGACCATTACCATGAGGCCGTCCTCCACTGATTCTGCTCCGACCGTTACCACGAGGCCGTCCTCCACTGATTCTGCTCCGTTACCACGAGGCCGTCCTCCACTGGTTCTGCTCCGACCGTTACCACGAGGCCGTCCTCCACTGATTCTGCTCCGTTACCACGAGGCCGTCCTCCACTGATTCTGCTCCAACCGTTACCACGAGGCCGTCCTCCACTGATTCTGCTCCGTTACCACGAGGCCGTCCTCCACTGATTCTGCTCCGTTACCACGAGGCCGTCCTCCACTGATTCTGCTCCGTTACCACGAGGCCGTCCTCCAATGATTCTGCTCCGACCGTTACCACGAGGCCGTCCTCCACTGATTCTGCTCCGTTACCACGAGGCCGTCCTCTACTGATTCTGCTCCGACCATTACCACGAGGCCGTCCTCCACTGATTCTGCTCCGACCATTACCACGAGGCCGTCCTCCACTGGTTCTGCTCCGACCATTACCACGAGGCCGTCCTCCACTGATTCTGCTCCGACCGTTACCACGAGGCCGTCCTCCACTGGTTCTGCTCCGACCGTTACCACGAGGCCGCCCTCCACTGATTCTGCTCCGACCGTTACCACGAGGCCGTCCTCCACTGATTCTGCTCCGACCGTTACCACGAGGCCGTCCTCCACTGATTTTGCTCCGTTACCACGAGGCCGTCCTCCACTGGTTCTGCTCCGACCATTACCACGAGGCCGTCCTTTGAACAAAGTTATCTTTATATTGCAAAATACATGACATCATAGTCAATGAAAGATACTTCTGAACAATGGACATTCTACCTCAAATCTTTTAGAAAGGCCCGGTTCAACAGGGTGATTATAGTGTAGGTATGATATGACCACATTACTGGTAGTAACATGTATAATGACATGGTAGTTCCATTAGGTCGGTTCAACAGGGTGATTATAGTGTAGGCATGGATTGTTCTTCCTGTTTACAGCATGTTGATTCTGTGTTAAACAAACTCATTGATTGTGGCTACACCTACCAGTCTAGGATTATTGATTTAGTTTATTGATTTTGGCTACACCTACCAGTCTAGGATTAGTGTATTAGTTTATTGATTGTGGCCACACCTACCAGTCTAGGATTATTGTTTTAGTTTATTGATTTTGGCTACACCTACCAGTCTAGGATTAGTGTATTAGTTTATTGATTGTGGCTACACCTACCAGTCTAGGATTATTGATTTAGTTTATTGATTTTGGCTACACCTACCAGTCTAGGATTAGTGTATTAGTTTATTGATTGTGGCCACACCTACCAGTCTAGGATTATTGTTTTAGTTTATTGATTTTGGCTACACCTACCAGTCTAGGATTAGTGTTTTAGTTTATTGATTGTGGCTACACCTACCAGTCTAGGATTAGTGTTTTAGTTTATTGATTGTGGTTACACCTACCAGTCTAGGATTATTGATTTAGTTTATTGATTGTGGCTACACCTACCAGCCTAGGATTATTGATTTAGTTTATTGATTGTGGCTACACCTACCAGCCTAGGATTATTGATTTAGTTTATTGATTGTGGCTACACCTACCAGCCTAGGATTATTGATTTAGTTTATTGATTGTGGCTACACCTACCAGTCTAGGATTATTGATTTAGTTTATTGATTGTGGCTACACCTACCAGCCTATAGGATTATTGATTTAGTTTATTGATTGTGGCTACACCTACCAGCCTATAGGATTATTGATTTAGTTTATTGATTGTGGCAACTGTATTTACACTGTGTTCAGTATGTAGCCATTTAACATGGATGACATCACAGTCTGCGACTCAAATGGCCCCTATTCCCTGTATGGTACACTACTTTCCACCAGGGACCGTAGGGCTCTATAGGGAATAGGGGTCCATTTGAGTCGCACCCACAGTCAATAACACAATTCACTTTGATAACAGCGCAGATAATCAGAACCTCCCACGTCTTTCGCCGTCTGCCAATATGAAGCTATTGGGAGAGTCTTGAACCGTTTTCTTGGATAAGAACCACACATTTTCCACATTTTCTCTCTTATAAAGTGCATTAAAATAAAAGCAAGGGCATCTTCATAAATTAAGATGATCTAATAATTTTAATAATGATTAAATACCTGATTAAATCAACGTTTTCCATTTTTATATTTGTTTTCTGTTTTCACATCATATTTATGTTAATTCATAACAGTTTCAGATGTTCAATTACATGTTTTTTTTAATCACCTCAATGTTTCCCCTATGATAATCAAGGTGGCATTTTGACAATGTGGTTATGTACAGTGGTTCATGTCCTGATAATGTGGTTATGTACAGTGGTTCATGTCCTGATAATGTGGTTATATAGTTCATGTCCTGATAATGTGGTTATGTAGTTCTTAGCCTGATAATGTGGTTATGTGGTTCATGGCCTGATAATGTGGTTATGTAGTTCATAGCCTGATAATGTGGTTATGTAGTTCATAGCCTCATAAAAATTTATTGATTGAATGGAAGACTTTAATGAATCACCTTGGAAACCACGTAGTGAGCTGGTGGTATTGATTGAATGGAAGACTTTATGGTTGTGTTGTCACGATCTCCTCTCGTTGTTGTTGGTTGCTGTTCCTTTACCTCAGGGACAATCTAAGACTAATTTAGCTCAATAGATTTCCTGTAGACATTTTCTGAAAACCCTTCATTATTAAGATTGAATTAAGATGCTGCATTAAGAATGTTGCAGTTAGAATAGATATTCATAATACCGTTTCTATAAATGTAATGCATCGATTTAATAATTTGTTGTATGGTAAATCAGTGGTGATAATGTTGCCTACGTTTACACTGAGTGGACAAAACATTAGGAACACCTGCTCTTTCCATGACATAGACTGACCAGGTAAAAGCTATGATCCCTTTTTGACGACACTTGTTAAATCCACTTCAGTCAAATTAAGATTTAAGTGCCTTTGAACGAGGTATGTGCCAGGCGCACCGGTTTGAGTGTGTCGAGAACTGCAACGTTTTTTCATGCTGAACAGTTTCCCTGTTTGCATCAAGAACGGTCCACCACCCAAAGGACATCCAGCCAACTTGACACAACTGTAGGAAGCATTGGAGTCGACATGGGGCCAGCATCCCTGTGGAAGGCTTTCAACACCTTGTAGAGACCCTGTGGAAGGCTTTCAACACCTTGTAGAGACCCTGTGGAAGGCTTTCAACACCTTGTAGAGACCCTGTGGAAGGCTTTCAACACCTTGTAGAGACCCTGTGGAAGGCTTTCAACACCTTGTAGAGACCCTGTGGAAGGCTTTCAACACCTTGTAGAGACCCTGTGGAAGGCTTTCAACACCTTGTAGAGACCCTGTGGAAGGCTTTCAACACCTTGTAGAGACCCTGTGGAAGGCTTTCAACACCTTGTAGAGTCCCTGTGGAAGGCTTTCAACACCTTGTAGAGTCTATGCACTGATGAATTGAGGCTGTTCTGAGGACAAAAGGGGGTGAAACTAAATAGTAAGCAGATGTTCCTCATGTTTGGTACGTATAGTCAGCGTATATCAGGAGGCTTTTAAGCTCAGTAGTCGAAGAGATGAATAGAAAATAACTGAAATGATGGAATATTAATTATATGAACAGTTTCCCCCATGTACCCCTGGGTTCACCATACCCCTCTAGTCCTGTGACCTCATGTAACCCTGGGTTCACCATACCCTCTAGTCCTGGACCTCATGTACCCCTGGGATCACACCCTTCTAGTCCTGACCTCATGTAACCCTGGGTTCACCATACCCCTCTAGTCCTGGACCTCATGTACCCCTGGGATCACACCCCTCTAGTCCTGGACCTCATGTAACCCTGGGTTCACCATACCCCTCTAGTCCTGGACCTCATGTAACCCTGGGTTCACCATACCCCTCTAGTCCTGGACCTCATGTACCCCTGGGATCACACCCCTCTAGTCCTGGACCTCATGTAACCCTGGGTTCACCATACCCCTCTAGTCCTGGACCTCATGTAACCCTGGGTTCACCATACCCCTCTAGTCCTGGACCTCATGTAACCCTGGGTTCACCATACCCCTCTAGTCCTGGACCTCATGTAACCCTGGGTTCACCATACCCCTCTAGTCCTGGACCTCATGTACCCCTGGGTCCATACCCCTCTAGTCCTGGACCTCATGTACCCCTGGGTTCACCAAAACCCTCTTGTCCTGGACCTCATGTACCCCTGGGTTCACCATACCCCTCTAGTCCTGGACCTCATGTACCCTGGGTTCCATACCCTCTAGTCCTGGACCTCATGTAACCCTGGGTTCACCATACCCCTCTAGTCCTGGACCTCATGTAACCCTGGGTTCACCATACCCCTCTAGTCCTGGACCTCATGTAACCCTGGGTTCACCATACCCCTCTAGTCCTGGACCTCATGTACCCCTGGGTCCATACCCCTCTAGTCCTGGACCTCATGTACCCCTGGGTTCACCAAAACCCTCTTGTCCTGGACCTCATGTACCCCTGGGTTCACCATACCCCTCTAGTCCTGGACCTCATGTAACCCTGGGTTCACCATACCCCTCTAGTCCTGGACCTCATGTACCCCTGGGTCCATACCCCTCTAGTCCTGGACCTCATGTACCCCTGGGTTCACCAAACCCTCTTGTCCTGGACCTCATGTACCCCTGGGTTCACCATACCCCTCTAGTCCTGGACCTCATGTACCCCTGGGTTCCATACCCCTCTAGTCCTGGACCTCATGTACCCCTGGGTTCACCAAAACCCTCTTGTCCTGGACCTCATGTACCCCTGGGTTTACCCCCCCGTTAGCCACATGAACTGACCTCATGTGAAGGTGCCTTGAGTGTATTAGAAATGTCTTGGAAACCAGTGTTATGGCATATGGGCAGAGCTCATGTAACAGAGTTTAACCTTCTGGTTAAACATTTAAACATAACTCAGGATCCAGGAAACTGTCATTATATTCAGTTAATATAACCTGGTTAAACATACCTCAGTTTCCAGGACACTGTCCTCTATTACCTCATATAACCCTGGGTTAAACATACCTCAGTCCAGGAAACAGTCATTATATTAGTCAATATAACCTGGTTAAACATTTAAACATACCTCAGTCCTGGACACTGTCACTCTATTAGTTAATATAACCTGGTTAAACATTTAAACCCTCTAGTCCTAGGACCTCATGTCCCCTGGGTTAATATAACCTGGTCTAAACCTACCTCAGGATCCAGGAAACAGTCATTATATTAGTCAATATAACCTGGTTAAACATTTAAACATACCTCAGTCCAGGACACATGTCACTCTATTAGTTAATATAACCTGGTTAAACATTTAAACATACCTCAGGATCCAGGACACTGTCACTCTAGTCCTAGTTAATATAACCCTGGTTAAACATTTAAACATACCTGGATCCAGGACACTGTCACTCTCTTAGTTAATATAACCTGGTTCATACCTCAGTCCAGGACACTGTCACTCCTTAGTTAATATAACCTGGTTAAACATACCTCAGGATCCAGGAAACAGTCATTATATTAGTCAATATAACCTGGTTAAACATTTAAACATACCTCAGGATCCAGGACACTGTCACTCCTTAGTTAATATAACCTGGTTAAACATACCCCTCTAGTCCTGGAAACAGTCATTATATTACCCCTGGTTAAACATACCTCAGTCCAGGACCTGTCACTCTATTAGTTAATATAACCTGGTTCAACATTTAAACATACCTCAGGTCCTGGACACTGTCACTCTATTAGTTAATATAACCTGGTTAAACTATCCTGGACCTCATGTACCCTGTCATTATATTAGTCAATACAACCAATAGGTCTAAAAACACAGTCACATCCACAATTCATGCTTGAAGGGTAATGTTTCATCAACAAGCATTTGTCATTTTTATTTCAAAATTGAACAATGTTTTCTTGTATTTATTTACTGCTATAAAGTAACAAGAACGTACACAGAACCCCAACAAAAATACAAAAACACTGAAAAAGTTGGATGCATCAGTCCTTCTGGGAGATAAGTAGGTAGAGGAATGAAGAGAGGATTCCTGTGATGGGGGTCTGTTCTAGGGGTGAACAGGCTGGGGGAAGGGCCCTGTCCAGAAGAACATCCTGGCACCTACACCCTAGACCCTTGTCTGAGAGGATCTAACTGGTGGAAGCAATATGGCCAAAACTCTACCTAGACTATCAGAGGGCAAGGTACTATCATCATACTGCATAAACCTATCAAATGTTCTCTGATCTCTACAAGTGTCTAGAGGTTAGGGGGTTGTTCTGGACAGGGCCATGGAGGAGACCAGAGGGAGGAGGCCTGTCTAAGTGATGCTAAACCAAGGGGGAGGAGGCCCGTCTAGGTGAGGATATCGTGGGCCTGCTGTTCCACCAACACAGCCATGTTTTTCACATCCCCACACCAGAGGTCCAACCGGTCCTTCATGCCCTTGATCTGAAAAAGGACAAGGAAGAGAGTCAGGGTCAAAGGTTAACATTCAAAAAGCTTTTCCATAAGTCGAGCATGATTTCTATAGCTCAAAGCCACTTTAACTACAACTAGGATTGGTCTCAATGTCTTGTTACAGAGGACATTATAGTCCCTGTTTCTGGTCCAAACCAGGAGTCATGTCCAGCCTCTGAGAACCGGTGCTTCTCATTGATTGATTATTATTCCTTGGCCCGTGAATATGAATATGTTAAAGGGTGGTATGCATTTACCTGCTGCAGGTCCAGTACTCGGGGCTGCACCCAGGTCATCTGAACCTTCTGGTCCACCTCGTCAATGTTTCCTTTGATCAGACCCACAGACAGAGCTTTCATCACTAGCAGCTCCACCTGCAGGGGACAACCAAGAATCACAATCAGACCCAGTCAGGAGGTTCAAACCGTTTACAATCAACTCTCCAGATAAACCCCAGATAAACCCCAACCCTGGTCCCCAGATAAACCCCAACCCTGGTCCCCAGATAAACCCCAACCCTGGTCCCCAGATAAACCCCAACCCTGGTCCCCAGATAAACCCCAACCCTGGTCCCCAGATAAACCCTGGTCCCCAGACCCCAACCCTGGTCCCCAGATAAACCCCAACCCTGGTCCCCAGATAAACCCCAACCCTGGTCCCCAGATAAACCCCAACCCTGGTCCCCAGATAAACCCCAACCCTGGTCCCCAGATAAACCCCAACCCTGGTCCCCAGATAAACCCCAGTTGTCACCAACCCTGGTCCCCAGATAAACCCCAGTTGTCATAAACCCCAGTTGTCACCAACCCTGGTCCCCAGATAAACCTCAGTTGTCACCAACCCTGGTGCCCAGATAAACCCCAGTTGTCACCAACCCTGGTCTCCAGATAAACCCAGATAAACCTCAGTTGTCACCAACCCTGGTCTCCAGATAAACCCCAGTTGTCACTAACTCTGGAGGTGGAGCCACAGGATGTGCAGGCCTATAGTTCCAGACAGTAAAGCACCGACTCAACTAAATGTTATGTTAATTAGTTGTTATTGTGCTGGGCAAATCACCTGTGGACCAGGTGACCACGGATACAGACCTATGTTCATAAGAAGCCTCCAGATATTAATGATTTGTTATAAGTGACATACGATTGGTGGATTGACGACCAACTGACCTCGTTCACGGGGATCTTGGCACTCTGTCCAATCTCATGGAAGGTCAGCTGTCTGTTGTTGGCGGGACGAGTGAACGTCATCTAGACGGAGGAGAGAAGAAGAGGTAGACCTGTTAGGGCTGTTTGGGAACATCACTTAAATTTATCCTCGTCATTAAGCAGGCGCTGTGACCCAGAGAGACTGACCAATCAGTGCATCCAACAGTAAGCTGGTAAAAATCAGGTGTTGGAACCTAATTTATTTTCATTCTGAACCATAAAAAAAAAAAATTGGCTCAGCAAAAAAAAAAAAGTCCCCTTTTTCAGGATGTAATAAATGCATCACTAGCCACTTTAAACAACGCCACTTCATATAATGTTTACATACCCTACATTACTCATCTCATATGTATATACTGTACTCTATACCATCTACTGCATCTTGTTTACATACCCTACATTACTCATCTCATATGTATATACTGTACTCTATACCATCTACTGCATCTTGTTTACATACCCTACATTACTCATCTCATATGTATATACTGCATCTTGTTTACATACCCTACATTACTCATCTCATATGTATATACTGTACCATCTACTGCATCTTGCCTATGCCGTTGGGCCATCTCTCATTCATATATTTTTATGTGCAAATTCTTAATCATTCCTTTACACTTGTGTGTAAAAGGTAGTTGTTGTGAATGGTCAGAATGAGAAGCACAAGCATTTCGCTACACTCGCATTCACATCTGCTAACCATGTGTATGTGACAAATAAAATTTGATAACTATAGTATCATTAACTAGCATTCTTCTGTTTTCATGCCTGTAACATCAGTAGGCTCCAGTAGCCTATGCTTCAGAGGGGGAGGGCTCCAGTAGCCTATGCTTCAGTAACATCAGTAGCCTATGCTTCAGAGGGGAGGGCTCCAGTAGCCTATGCTTCAGAGGGGGAGGGCTTCAGCTCCAGTAGCCTATGCTTCAGAGGGGGAGGGGCTCCAGTAGCCTATGCTTCAGAGGGGAGAGGGCTCCAGTAGCCTATGCTTCAGAGGGGAGGGGCTCCAGTAGCCTATGCTTCAGAGGGGAGGGCTCCAGTAGCCTATGCTTCAGAGGGGGAGGGGCTCCAGTAGCCTATGCTTCAGAGGGGGAGGGCTCCAGTAGCCTATGCTTCAGAGGGGGAGGGGCTCCAGTAGCCTATGCTTCAGAGGGGGAGGGACTCCAGAGCCTATGGGGGGGAGGGGCTCCAGTAGCCTATGCTTCAGGGGCTCCAGTAGCCTATGCTTCAGAGGGGGAGGGGCTCCAGTAAGAGGGGAGGGGCTCAGATAGCCTATGACAGGCAGCTTCACACTGGCAAAGATCTGACAGGCAGACACTGGAAGAAGTTTCTGAGTGACAAAGTGAGGGCTTCAGAAGGAGGGGGAGGGGCAGGTAGACACTGGAAGAAGTTTGAGTGACAGGGAGGGCTTTGGAAGGAGGGGGAGGGGCAGGCAGACACTGGAAGAAGTTTGAGTGACAGAGGGAGAGCTTTGCATAGCCACTGTTTTTTTGTGGGACAAGAAAAAAATACCCGAAATGTAAAGTTATTAATCGGTTCCCATGCTTTCAAAATAACTGTTCTGTTCCGGAAAAGTATAGTTCACTTTCGTTCCCAGTTCAGATTCTGTTCCTCTAAAAATATGCCATTTTTCAGTTCCTACCCTTGGGTAAAACAAACACATTCATTGTGAAAAGTAAAACCTGTATCCAAACGTCAGTTCTCCTGCACTATAAAACATTCAATTAGAGAGAGCATTAGTTCTGCCGTGTGGGGGGGGAAGAGAGAGAGAGAAAGGAGAACCCACCTCCATCACACACAGCAGCTGAATCTTCTGCATCAGTTTGGCTTCATTGGCTGCCAGGTCAGGCTGCAACACAGACACACGTTGAGATGAGTTGTGTTTGTTGGTTAAATGACAGGTGATTTCTAATCTTCTGCGATTATTGTAACATTATTAACTTGCATTATCATTTAAACAAAAATGGGCCTCCAATCATAGCACATCAACAAACCCATGTCCATGTGTATAAACAATAACACATTCTGGATCGAGACAACGGGAGCTACAATAGTTTTCGCTCTCTATTTCTTGCAGTGATAGTTTCCATAGAGTACATTCAACCGGCTGTTGTAGGCCGTACTATAGCCAGTTGTGCTGGTTACCTGCGCTCCCCAGGCAGACTTGTAGGCCTGGAACTTCTCCACGTTGCCTCCGTTGAAGGAGTACAATGTGTCTATCAGCCACTGTTTGTCTGTGTTCCTTAGGGACTCCAGTACCGGGTGCATCAGCTAAAAACACAAGCAGAGACAGGCTGTCAAACCGAGGCTGTCAAACCGAGGCTGTCAAAGCCATCTGGTGCTTTGAAGGTAAAACTTGAGCCCAAACTTTGGTGGCTGTAGCTCAGCCAAAACTAGCTTTAAAATGGCTGCTTGATGCTTATTATCAGCCAGACTAATATCTCACCAAATGGGAGGATACCTCAAAAACACAACTATCACAAGGGTGGTGATGGGTAATTACCAGCTCTCCGAAGTTGTAAACTCCTTCTCCTAAGAGTCCAGCCAGACCCAGTGTGAAAGCCCTCTCCTGCTTCTCTGTCTCTGATGGATATAAAGACATCAGTTATGACAGCTAGTGAGTACTAGCACACCAACTAATAACGCCTTCAAACAATTGTAAAAAAAAAAAGAAAAAGAATTCTAATGATGCTTTTGTGATTTTACCAACATTAAATTCTGCTGTATGATTTCAGTGCAACATACTGCCTCTGTACATTGTAAACAGATGTTACCTGGCAGGTCTTTGATGTCGACACAGCCGAGGTAGCGCAGCGCGTCCTTGTAGTAAGAGGCGTGGTTCCCACGATGCGGTAGTATTTGCTGGACAGGTCGTAGAATCGCCCGTGGACTGACGTCACACCCGGCAAGTTATTCAGCGTCTCCTCCACCTCCTCAATTAATATCTGTAGGACGGAAGGCAGGGTAGCCTAGTGGTTAGAGCGGTGGACTAGTAACCGGAAGGTTACAAGTTCAAGCCCCCCGAGCTGACAAGGTACAAATCTGTCGTTCTGCCCCTGCACAGGCAGTTAACCCACTGTTCCTAGGCCGTCATTGAAAATAATAATTTGTTCTTAACTGACTTGCCTGGTTAAACAAAGGTAAAATAAAATCAAAATATACACTGAATTGAAATGTACATACATGTACACCCGGCTTCAGTAAGCTATTGTATGTTTTTGATTGTTTTGATTCCTGCCATCTTGGGACAGGTCTCCATTGAGATGTTTGTTTTCCAGGTTTTTTACCTACAAGTAAGTTACTGTATAGCCAGACAGTGTGTTACCTTTGTGGCTGGAAGGTCATTTATCTCCAGTTTAAGGGCTCCAATAGATGTCTTGCACAGAATGACCGACTCGTCGTTGCTCTTCACCTTCTCCTTCGTCTTCTCAAGGAAAGTGATAGCATCTTTAGGATCTGAAAAGGAGAACATGGTTGAGCTGGTTGAAATACCATGAGTGCTGATACATGCTGTATCTGAGTGGATTCATGTTCAATTACTTAGCATCAGCGAAGAAGGTGATAGGACTACAGACTGCATGTCATGACTGTGTTCTTACCTGTCATCTGTCTGGCAACATACAGGATGATCTCCACCAGAGACAGGGGGTTGATTCTAGAAACGACAGAGAGACAGAGAAAGAAAAGGTTACAACTGAACACTCAGAGATTAGACTACTAAACAGTGTTGTAATTCTAGCTACTCTTCCAATTGTCAGAGAAGCAGTTATTACTGTAGGTTGGTGTTGGTCCTACCTGTGGTCAAAGTCACTGAGGAAGTTATCATACAGTTGTATGAGGCCATCTCCTGTGGCAAAGCAAGGGTCTTTTACAAAGTCTGTGAGCTTCAGGGTCAACTGATGCCACAACCTGTCAATGGAAAGACGAGGTATGGTTAGGTACTAGAATTACATGATGAATAAGAAACAAACCTGCACTGAATGAGATTAGTGGGAAGCTGGTCAGATTTATTTGTACCTTTATTTAACTAGGCAAGTCAGTTAAGAACAAATTCTTATTTTCAGTGACAGACTAGGAACAGTGGGTTAACTGCCTGTTCAGGGGCAGAACCACTGTTTATCTTGTCATTTTGGTGATTCGATCTTGCAACTTTTCTGTTAATTTACTAGTCCAACTCTCTGACCACTAGTCTACCTGCCGCCTGATGAAGGGAAGACGGGGAGACTATGAATACCTATGGCATTGCAAGATTGCAAAAGTCCCTAAATGCAACAAAAAAAACTAACCTTAACTAACTACCTAATTAGCTAGCCTCCCTGTCTACTGAAGCATTTTTAGCAAACGTTAACCGCATAGCATCAAAGGAAGATTGTGGACATGACGACTAATCATAACAATACATTTTCGGTAATGTTAGTCACATGTTACGAATAAAACATATTTCACTGTACACAATTCACAGTTGGTGTGTTGTTTGTGTGTCATTCACTGATGGTTGGTGTTCAGCTAGCTACTGTAGCATTAGTAAGCTAACTCCATGACTCAGCGGCATGAATGACAGACATATAAAACAACTAGCTATAACGTAGACAAAGACGCTTTCCTTACTTTTTGTTGTAAAACTCCTCTAGTGTGTGCCATTCCGATGCCATCTCCGGGGTCGAACTGATGCTCTGTTGCGTTTTGAGGTACCCGGTAACATCTTTCATTGTGTCGCGGTAGGTTTAGATTTAGATACCGAATGAGAAACGCGTTGACAAACTTGTATCTTATAAGTGCTAGCGAGCGAGCTAACTGAACAGCTAGCACCACAAGCAGAGAGCAGACGCAAAGGCTCATGGGAGCTGAGCGTGACGTAGACACGTCTACCGTAATGTTCCTAACAAATACGCGTTGACGTGTTTTTTAATTACCCCATATGTATATATATACTTTAAATAGATGTAATCACGATAAGTAGTTTAATTAGTGAACCAAACTGATATTTACAATTGATAAAATAATGACAGTGAGCACTTATATTTAAATGGTTTATTCTAAACTCTATTATATATATATTTTTTAAACATATTTTACGGTATAATCAGCCTTCGTCACGAGTTCAAAGGTAATCAGAGCAACAACAGACTAATGCAGCGGCTCACATTTGGTTTTGAGCGAATGTTGTGCATTATGAAATGTAGCTAAACACCTTAGGAGAGTTATGCTATTGAAATGGTTCTTCTTGTGTAAAAACATGCGCTTCAACTGCCTGCTTCCAAAATGAAGATGCGGCTCTAGAGAAAGCTACAAATATACTGTGTATTTCTTGCAGCTAGCTATGACTTATTTCATGTCCTCGCCACTGGTCTACAAGGGCAGGTTATATCTGTATCATACTATTACATCAAGTACAGCTAGATTCATCAAACTCACACGTAAGCAAGAGCCTAAATATCGATTTGAAACTAATTGTCATTTGAAAGGTGCTTTTGAGATTGATGTGAGCATTACATAAACCTACAGGTAATATGATCGATGAGGATAGTAGCTAGTTACTCAGTAACTTCACCACATGCATTACCTTCTCAGATCAACAGCAAAGAACAGTATTCCTCGCTCCAAGGCAAAGGGATGTCCACGGTCTACGTCCAAGCCAAGACAGGACAGTCTGGTGGCCTGGGTTTCGAGGACTGTTCTGTAGAGGAGGAGTGGAGGACTCCAAGCAGCAGACGCTAGAGGACCTCACTAAGAACATCAGAGGCGGACAGTACAAGAGGATCATAGTGATGGCAGGGGCTGGGATCAGCACACCTAGTGGGATCCCAGACTTCAGGTGACAAGCGGTATATTTTAAATGCTTGAGGTGCACTTGACCGGCGGGCAGGTTGCGGTTTTGCACTTTTGGGATGATTCCATTGGTTGAAGTTCCATCAAATGCAACCTCAAGTATTTGGAAAGTGTTTGAGATGTTCAGTCAACCCATGTCAGGAATGTCATGTTCAGTCAACCCATGTCTCCCTACTTTCCTTGGACAGGTCCCCTGGCAGTGGTCTCTATGACAACCTCCAGCAGTATAATCTTCCTTACGCAGAAGCCATCTTCGAGATCAACTACTTCCATCACAACCCCAACCCTTTCTTTGCCCTGGCCAAAGAGCTGTACCCAGGCAACTACCAACCCAACCTCACACACTTTTTCATACGTCTCCTTCATGACAAGGGCCAGCTCCTCAGAATGTACACGCAGAATATCGACGGCCTGGAGAGACGTAAGTGGATCCACTAGTATGACCATATTGAAAAACAGTTCAGATAATACACATAGGAGCCTGTCATCTCTCTCTCTATCTCACACACGCTGTGTGGCTGCTGCCAACATACTGACTCAACTCCAGACACTTTAATAATGGAAACATTGATGTAATAAATGTATCACTAGCCACTTTAAACAATGACACTTTATATAATGTTTACATACCCTACATTACTCATCTCATATGTATATACTGTACTCTATACCATCTACTGCATCTTGTTTACATACCCTACATTACTCATCTCATATGTATATACTGTACTATACCATCTACTGCATCTTGTTTACCCTCTATTACTCATCTCATATGTATATACTGCATCTTACTGCATCTTGTTTACATACCCTACATTACTCATCTCATATGTATATACTGTACTCTATTACCATCTACTGCATCTTGTTTACATACCCTACATTACTCATCTCATATGTATATACTGTACTCTATACCATCTACTGCATCTTGTTTACATACCCTACATTACTCATCTCATATGTATATACTGTACTCTATACCATCTACTGCATCTTGTTTACATACCCTACATTACTCATCTCATATGTATATACTGTACTCTATACCATCTACTGCATCTTGTTTACATACCCTACATTACTCATCTCATATGTATATACTGTACTCTATACCATCTACTGCATCTTGTTTACATACCCTACATTACTCATCTCATATGTATATACTGTACTCTATACCATCTACTGCATCTTGTTTACATACCCTACATTACTCATCTCATATGTATATACCGTCTAATTCCTACTGCATTACACTCTCATATGTATATAAGTACTCTATACCATCTGTTCTTGTTTACATACCCTACATTACTCATCTCATATGTTATACTGTCTCTATACCATCTACTGCATCTTGTTTACATACTGTATTACTCATCTCATATGAATATACTAGATACCATCTACTGTATCTTGCCTATGCCGTTCTGTACCATCACTCATTCATGTATTTTTTAATGTACATATTCTATTCATTCCTTTACACTTGTGTCTATAAGTGACAAATTGTTAAAATTTGATTTGATTTGTTTCACTGAAGCACAAGCATTTCTACACTCGCATTAACATCTGCTAACCATGTGTATGTGACAAATAACATTTAATTTGATTTGTTTCACTGTCTCTCTCCCTCTCTGTCTATCTCGCTGTGTTTCACTGTCTCTCTCCCTCTCTGTCTATCTCGCTGTGTTTCACTGTGTGTGTGACTCTAGTGGCAGGAATCCCCACTGAGAAACTGGTGGAGGCACACGGCTCGTTTGCTACTGCTACCTGTACTGTGTGTCTCAGAGTCTACAAGGGGGAGGAGCTACGTGTGAGTCGGTTAACTATCACTCCATTCTCAGAGCATTTCCCTGTTACAACTGATTCATATTATTGAGAGACTTGTTGGCTTGTTGTTAAAATATATATCTAGTTTTGATTTCCTGTATTTCTCCTGTGTGTTTGTCTACTTCTTAGCCTGATATTATGAAGGGGACAGTCCCTAAATGTCCCACTTGTAAGGGTGTGGTGAAGCCTGACATTGTCTTCTTTGGGGAGGAACTACCTCCTCACTACTTCAGCTACCTGAAGGACTTCCCCCTGGCAGACCTCCTCATTATCATGGGTACCTCTCTGGAGGTGAGGAACGCTGCTATTAATGTGTTACTAAGATGTTATACACATGTTATGTGGCTGTTAGTAAGCTGTTATTCACAGTTATAAACATGTTATAAACCAGTTAACACGCTATTCTCCTGTTATTCACCTGTCAATCAGGCAGGACAGGGTTTCACTCAGTAGTCCAGGGTTCCTATAAAAGATATCTCCGGTGTGTGTGTGTGTGTTTGTATATATATATATATATATTTTATTTATTTACTGGAGACTTAAAACATATTGTTCCATGTCAATACACTAGGTGGAGCCCTTTGCCAGTCTGGCCGGAGCTGTGAGGGACTCTGTCCCTCGTCTACTTATCAACAGAGACCTGGTGGGGCCCTTCGCTTGGGGACCCCGCGACACAATGATGTGGCCCAGCTAGGGGATGTGGTCGGTGGTGTGCAGATGCTGGCTGATGTCCTGGGCTGGAACCACCAGCTGGAGGCTCTCATGGCTGCCAATGCTAAGAATGTTGGTTCATGGGAAATCATCTGATTTACACACGTGTTACGTACGCATTTAACACACATAAACGCAACTAAACCCTGGGCTCTTTGCATTCACTGATATGCAGAGCATTCAGAGACTTCATATATATATCAGGGATTCTTCAAAGTCTGGACAATCCTTGTTCGGCAGGAAAAATGTATAACAAAAATGACAAATTGTTCCGTTATTTGACTTTAAATAATATTTCTCTCAAAACTTTGATTCCTAAAAAATGTGTCTGGAGATTTGGTCGACTCAGTCAGATTTGTCTGAAATCCTAAATGAATCAGGAATGAGCAGGGACAGCTCTACCATCAGGACCCCCTTATTCATGTCCTCATTACATGGAGTGCAACAAGGCCACTCATGGTCTGGAAAGTTCTCAAATGTTGATAGAATTAAACAAATCATATTCAAATCACTATTGGCCACAACCATAAACTGTCAACTCCATCTCCCTGATAGGATGGGAATTTTGGTTAAAATGTGTTTATTTTAAATGAGATTTTTATAGGCATGAAGCAACCGAGGAAAAACTCGATTGCTACTTTGTATACAACTTGAATGAATAAACATTTAAATGTTTGTCTACTCCGTAAAACAAACTCCTCAGATTTTCATGTAACGTAAATTCTGTAAAAAACCTGATAGATTGATGCTTTTATTGGCAAATTTTCAAAATGAATTATTTTCTATATTTTACAAAAACTTTGTGTTGAACTTCTATTTTTCAGAGGTAAAAAAAAAATGTCTGTTTTGAGTGTTTGTTGTCCACTTCATCAGTGACCTGTCAACTCCGTCACAGATGGCTAAACCCCCCTTAAGATACGTCTTTCTGAAACATACACTTCAACTATTGAAGTACTTCCTGTCCTAGACCTAAGGGATAATGTTTTGGACATTTGGTTTTATGTTCTGAATATAGAAAAACATACCAACATGCTAATGAAATGAACCTGGAGCATTTTATATAGCGCTATAAAACAAAACAAAAAGAAGTTTGGAGATTTGAATTTAATGTAAGAGACAATCTATGGAAAATAATGAACGACGTGGAAGGTGTGTTCACGGAGTGGAACTGACCTTCCACAGAGTTACATTATTTTATAAAGAATATATAGAATCTTTAGTTGATTATCCCTTTTATACCAAAGCTATAATTTTAACATATTTGCTGTTAGGAATGTGTTAATTTTCCGGTAGAAATGTGTTCAACATCCACTGAAGTAGCTAGCGAGTTTACTAGACAGCTTCAGGAGTTGCCATGGTAACCGAACAGACTTGCTAGTTTAGCTCACCAGACCCAAACCACCAGTCCTAGTTCGCCTTTATGAACATCGAATTCAACAATGGCAATGATGTTTTCAATTGGACGTTTTGCTTTCAAAAGCAGCTCAAACATAGAACATGTAAGAATGAACTATAGCCAATGAATTCTATCATGCAAATATACCATGCGTGGGTTATAGGGAAATACTGCACACTCTAGAATGCCCTTCAAGCCAATCAGAAACAAGTATTCAACAATGCCCATGGTATAATTAAGCAATAAGGGTGTGGTATATGGCCAATATACCACGGCTAAGGGCCGTTCTTAGGCACGACCCAGCTAATCAGCATTCAGGGCTCGAAACTGGGTGGTTTGAGCCCCGAATTCGTATTGGCTGAAAGCCATCATGGTATATCAGACCATATACCATAGATATGACAAAACATTTAGTTTTACAGCTCTTATTACGTTGGTAACCAATTTATAATAGCAATAAGGCTCTTATGGGGTTTGTGATATATGGCCAATATACTTCGGGCTAAGGGCTGTGTCCAGGCACTCTGCGATGCGTCGTGCCTAAGAACAGCTCTTGAATAACCGAATGTTAGAATTAAACAATCAAGGCATTTAAACACTTGTTGAACAATAAACGTAGAGATGTAATGCCTTTTAAGGTGTCTGACTGTGTTCACTATTCATTTGTAATATTAAGAAAAATATTTGTAAAAAAAAAAAGTTTATTTCCTCATCTTTCAAGAATCCCTGATGTATTATAGTGTATGCCATTGAGCAGCTGTTTTTATCCAAAGTGACTTAGTTCCGTACATCCATTTGACATGCGTGTGGTCCTGGGAATCGAGCAGCACTATCCCGGAGCTGCACTGAGCTACAAAGGACCACTTCAAAATATAAATTCAACCTCCACTATGTGGATCTTCTGTGTGTTTTTAATCTGCAGGCTACAGAGGAGGAGGAATGAGACGGGTCAGTGTCTTTACGATACTATTCAGATACTATTCAGAATGCCTCACCACTGCAGTCCACCTCAGTCCACCTGCCTCACCACTGCAGTCCACCTCAGTCCACCTGCCTCACCCCTGCAGTCCACCTCAGTCCACCTGCATCACCACACTGCAGTCCACCTCAGTCCACCTGCATCACCACACTGCAGTCCACCTGCCTCACCACTGCAGTCCACCTCATTCCACCTGCTTCACCACTGCAGTCCACCTCAGTCCACCTGCCTCACCACTGCAGTCCACCTCAGTCCACCTGCCTCACCGCTGCAGTCCACCTCAGTCCACCTGCCTCACCACTGCAGTCCACCTCAGTCCACCTGCCTCACCACTGCAGTCCACCTCAGTCTACCTGCCTCACCACTGCAGTCCACCTCAGTCGACCTGCCTCATGGCTCAGGACTACAGCAGACTGTCTACTCAGCAGAGAATCTATCATTGAATGAACTCTCTTCAACAGACTGATCCACACAACGGCCAATCAGCATAACACAGAGGCAACAATGGAGGAAGACATTTAGGACAAATTGTCAAATGTATTGTGTTGGTTTAATAGATTATAGTTATTCGTTTTCTGTGAAATGTGTAAATATCTGGAGATATTATTTTATGCTTTAAAAAAATTCTGTCTCATGTACAGTTTTTGCAGTAAATAATTAGCATAAAGACCCGTACAGGTCTGGTGTTGTTGTCAATGTCATCGACCAGACCTGTTGACCATGATGTTGCTAATGATCTTGGCACCATGAAACCAAATCAGCTCCTCTGTTTTGTCAGTCACAAGAGATTACGCTGCTAATAAAGCTGAGAAACAATTGGAACTCTTAGCATGAAGTGTGTGTGTTTGTGTGTGTGTATATATATGTATGTATGTATGTATGTATGTATGTATGTATGTATGTATGTATGTATGTATGTATGTATGTATGTATGTATGTATGTATGTGTGTGTGTGTGTGTGTGTGTGTGTGTGTGTGTGTGTGTGTGTGTGTGTGTGTGTGTGTGTGTGTGTGTGTGTGTGTGTGTGTGTGTGTGTGTGTGTCCATATGACCACCAGATGGAGCTAAAGTACAGCATTGTGAACTCCGTTCAGCCCTCTTGAACTCAAATAGGTCATTGATTCATTAAATGGAATTCAATCAATTTATTTAAGGTCAAATCCATTGACCAGAACTTCCTAATGGACAATGCTGCTGAAAGCCACAGGATGAGGACAGTTCTACTTTGTTTAAGGTCAAATCCATTGACCGGTGAACTTCCTAATGGACAATGCTGCTGAAAGCCACAGGATGAGGACAATGGTAGATCTTCCAGGGCTATGGGTACGACCCTCCCCCCTCTCCTCCCAACGTGCACACACACACACTAGATGATGGTAATACTATAGGACCCCTCTCCTCCCAACGTGCACACGCACACACTAGATGATGGTAATACTATAGGACCCCCCTCCTCTCCTCCCAACGTGCATACACACACACACTAGATGATGGTAATACTATAGGACCCCCCCCTCCTCTCCTCCCAACGTGCATACACACACACACACACTAGATGATGGTAATACTATAGGACCCCCCCCTCCTCCTCCCAACGTGCATACACAACACACTAGATGGTGGTAATACTATAGGACCCCCTCTCCTCCCAACGTGCACACACACACACACACTAGATGATGGTAATACTATAGGACCCCTCTCCTCCCAATGTGCATACACACACACTAGATGATGGTAATACTATAGGACCCCCTCTCCTCCCAACGTGCACACACACACACACACAGATGATGGTAATACTATAGGACCCCCTCTCCTCCCAACGTGCATCACACACACACTAGATGATGGTAATACGTCCTCCCAACGTGCACACACACACACTAGATGATGGTAATACTATAGGACCCCTCTCCTCCTCCCAACGTGCACACACACACACTAGATGATGGTAATACTAGGACCCCTCCCTCCCTCCTCTCCCCAACGTGCACACACACTAGATGATGGTAATACTATAGGACCCTCCTCCCTCTCCCAACGTGCACACACACACTAGATGATGGTAATACATAGGACCCCCTCCTCTCCTCCCAACGTGCACACACACACACACTAGATGATGGTAATACTATAGGTGCACACACACACACACTAGATGATGGTAATACCCCCCTCTCCTCCCAACGTGCACACACACACACACTAGATGATGGTAATACCCCCTCCACACACACACTCTATAGGACCAACGTGCACACACACACACTAGATGATGGTAATACTATAGGACCCCTCTCCTCTCCTCCCAACGTGCACACACACACACTAGATGATGGTAATACTATAGGACCCCCCTCCTCTCCTCCCTCTCCTCCCAACGTGCACACACACACACTAGATGATGGTAATACTATAGGACCCCTCCTAGATGATGGTAATACTCCTCCTCTCCTCCCAACGTACACACACACACACACACACACTAGATGATGGTAATACTATAGGACCCCCTCCTCTCCTCCCAACGTGCACACACACACACACACACACACACACACACACACACACACACACACACACACACACACCACACACACACACACACACACACACACACACACACACACACACACTAGATGATAGTAATACTATAGGACCCCCCTCCTCTCCTCCCAACGTACACACACACACACACACACACACTAGATGATGGTAATACTATAGGACCCCCCTCCTCTCCTCCCAACGTACACACATACACACACACTAGATGATGGTAATACTATAGGACCCCCTCTCCTCCCAACGTGCATACACACACACTAGATGATGGTAATACTATAGGACCCCCCTCCTCTCCTCCCAACGTGCACACATACACACACACACACACACACACACACACACACACTAGATGATAGTAATACTATAGGACCCTTTGAAATGGCCTTCCTCCCTGCTCCACAGCCTTGACTACCTGTCACACCTCATCCTAATGTTAAATAACACCATTCATAATTTAACTTGTTTCTATACTGTCCTGACAGGTTTGCATCAAAGAGATGCACATTGGGTACAGAACATAATATAGCAGATTCTCTCAATAGTAGTAGGTGACTGGAACGAGGCAATGAGAAACTTAACTAGCTGATAAAGAACTAGATAGAAGGTTAGTCACACCACAGTGCATTCATTTCACTGACAGAAGTTGACATTTGGTCAGTCTTGTTACAAAATATTGAACAGAAATGCAATGGTTCATTGGATCAGTCTAAAACTTTGCACATACACTGCTGCCATCTAGTGACCAAAATCTGAATTGCACCTGGGCTGGAATAATAACATTATGGCCTTTCTCTTGCATTTAAAAAATGATACAAAATAACGTTTTTTTCCCTTCTTTTTTATTATCAGATTTATATTCTACCTACATTCCTTTCACATTTCTACAAACCTCAAAATGTTTCCTTTCAAATGGTGCCAAGAATATGTATATCCTTGCTTCAGGGCCGGAGGTACTGGACGTTAGATTTGGGTATGTCATTTTAGAAGAACATTTTAAAAAGTGAGCGGATCCTTAAGAGGATGTTATTAATATGAATCATTTATTATGTTGTAGTCCACAGCCAATAGAATGAGGTTTAATCTGTGTTGTAGTCCACAGCCAATAGAATGAGGTTAATCTGTGTTGTAGTCCACAGCCATTAGAATGAGGTTTAATCTGTGTTGTAGTCCACAGCCATTAGAATGAGGTTTAATCTGTGTTGTAGTCCACAGCCAATAGAATGAGGTTAATCTGTGTTGTAGTCCACAGCCAATAGAATGAGGTTAATCTGTGTTGTAGCCCACAGCCATTAGAATGAGGTTAATCTGTGTTGTAGTCCACAGCCAATAGAATGAGGTTAATCTGTGTTGTAATCCACAGCCAATAGAATGAGGTTTAATCTGTGTTGTAGTCCACAGCCAATAGAATGAGGGTTAATCTGTGTTGTAGTCCACAGCCAATAGAATGAGGTTTAATCTGTGTTGTAGTCCACAGCCAATAGAATGAGGTTAAATCTGTGTTGTAGTCCACAGCCATTAGAATGAGGGTTAATCTGTGTTGTAGTCCACAGCCAATAGAATGAGGTTTAATCTGTGTTGTAGTCCACAGCCAATAGAATGAGGTTAATCTGTGTTGTAGTCCACAGCCAATAGAATGAGGTTTAATCTGTGTTGTAGTCCACAGCCAATAGAATGAGGTTAATCTGTGTTGTAGTCCACAGCCAATAGAATGAGGTTAATCTGTGTTGTAGCCCACAGCCATTAGAATGAGGTTAATCTGTGTTGTAGTCCACAGCCAATAGAATGAGGTTAATCTGTGTTGTAATCCACAGCCAATAGAATGAGGTTTAATCTGTGTTGTAGTCCACAGCCAATAGAATGAGGTTAATCTGTGTTGTAATCCACAGCCAATAGAATGAGGTTTAATCTGTGTTGTAGTCCACAGCCAATAGAATGAGGTTAATCTGTGTTGTAATCCACAGCCAATAGAATGAGGTTTAATCTGTGTTGTAGTCCACAGCCAATAGAATGAGGTTAATCTGTGTTGTAATCCACAGCCAATAGAATGAGGTTTAATCTGTGTTGTAGTCCACAGCCAATAGAATGAGGTTAATCTGTGTTGTAATCCACAGCCATTAGAATGAGGTTTAATCTGTGTTGTAGTCCACAGCCATTAGAATGAGGTTAATCTGTGTTGTAGTCCACAGCCATTAGAATGAGGTTTAATCTGTGTTGTAGTCCACAGCCATTAGAATGAGGTTTAATCTGTGTTGTAGTCCACAGCCATTAGAATGAGGTTTAATCTGTGTTGTAGTCCACAGCCATTAGAATGAGGTTAATCTGTGTTGTAGTCCACAGCCATTAGAATGAGGTTTAATCTGTGTTGTAGTCCACAGCCATTAGAATGAGGTTAATCTGTGTTGTAGTCCACAGCCATTAGAATGAGGTTTAATCTGTGTTGTAGTCCACAGCCAATAGAATGAGGTTAATCTGTGTTGTAGTCCACAGCCATTAGAATGAGGTTTAATCTGTGTTGTAGTCCACAGCCAATAGAATGAGGTTTAATCTGTGTTGTAGTCCACAGCCAATAGAATGAGGTTTAATCTGTGTTGTAGTCCACAGCCAATAGAATGAGGTTTAATCTGTGTTGTAGTCCACAGCCAATAGAATGAGGTTTAATCTGTGTTGTAGTCCACAGCCAATAGAATGAGGTTTAATCTGTGTTGTAATCCACAGCCAATAGAATGAGGTTTAATCTGTGTTGTAGTCCACAGCCAATAGAATGAGTTTAATCTGTGTTGTAGTCCACAGCCATTAGAATGAGGTTTAATCTGTGTTGTAGTCCACAGCCATTAGAATGAGGTTAATCTGTGTTGTAGTCCACAGCCATTAGAATGAGGTTAATCTGTGTTGTAGTCCACAGCCATTAGAATGAGTTTAATCTGTGTTGTAGTCCACAGCCATTAGAATGAGGTTAATCTGTGTTGTAATCCACAGCCATTAGAATGAGGTTTAATCTGTGTTGTAGCCCACAGCCATTAGAATGAGGTTTAATCTGTGTTGTAGTCCACAGCCATTAGAATGAGGTTTAATCTGTGATGTAGTCCACAGCCATTAGAATGAGGTTTAATCTGTGTTGTAGTCCACAGCCATTAGAATGAGTTTAATCTGTGTTGTAGTTCACAGCCAATAGAATGAGGTTTAATCTGTGTTGTAGTCCACAGCCATTAGAATGAGGTTTAATCTGTGTTGTAATCCACAGCCATTAGAATGAGGTTAATCTGTGTTGTAATCCACAGCCATTAGAATGAGGTTTAATCTGTGTTGTAGTCCACAGCCAATAGAATGAGGTTTAATCTGTGTTGTAGTCCACAGCCATTAGAATGAGGTTTAATCTGTGTTGTAGTCCACAGCCATTAGAATGAGGTTAATCTGTGTTGTAGTTCACAGCCATTAGAATGAGGTTTAATCTGTGTTGTAGTCCACAGCCATTAGAATGAGGTTTAATCTGTGTTGTAGTCCACAGCCATTAGAATGAGGTTTAATCTGTGTTGTAATCCACAGCCATTAGAATGAGGTTAATCTGTGTTGTAGTCCACAGCCATTAGAATGAGGTTTAATCTGTGTTGTAGTTCACAGCCATTAGAATGAGGTTTAATCTGTGTTGTAATCCACAGCCATTAGAATGAGGTTAATCTGTGTTGTAGTCCACAGCCATTAGAATGAGGTTAATCTGTGTTGTAGTCCACAGCCATTAGAATGAGGTTTAATCTGTGTTGTAGTCCACAGCCATTAGAATGAGGTTTAATCTGTGTTGTAATCCACAGCCATTAGAATGAGGTTAATCTGTGTTGTAGTCCACAGCCATTAGAATGAGGTTAATCTGTGTTGTAGCCCACAGCCATTAGAATAAGGTTTAATCTGTGTTGTAATCCACAGCCATTAGAATGAGGTTAATCTGTGTTGTAGTCCACAGCCATTAGAATGAGGTTTAATCTGTGTTGTAGTTCACAGCCATTAGAATGAGGTTTAATCTGTGTTGTAATCCACAGCCATTAGAATGAGGTTAATCTGTGTTGTAGTCCACAGCCATTAGAATGAGGTTAATCTGTGTTGTAGTCCACAGCCATTAGAATGAGGTTTAATCTGTGTTGTAGTTCACAGCCATTAGAATGAGGTTTAATCTGTGTTGTAATCCACAACCATTAGAATGAGGTTAATCTGTGTTGTAGTCCACAGCCATTAGAATGAGGTTAATCTGTGTTGTAGTCCACAGCCATTAGAATGAGGTTTAATCTGTGTTGTAGTTCACAGCCATTAGAATGAGGTTTAATCTGTGTTGTAGTCCACAGCCATTAGAATGAGGTTTAATCTGTGTTGTAGCCCACAGCCATTAGAATGAGTTTAATCTGTGTTGTAATCCACAGCCATTAGAATGAGGTTAATCTGTGTTGTAGTCCACAGCCAATAGAATGAGGTTAATCTGTGTTGTAGTCCACAGCCATTAGAATGAGGTTTAATCTGTGTTGTAATCCACAGCCATTAGAATGAGGTTTAATCTGTGTTGTAGTCCACAGCCATTAGAATGAGGTTAATCTGTGTTGTAGTCCACAGCCATTAGAATGAGGTTAATCTGTGTTGTAGTCCACAGCCATTAGAATGAGGTTAATCTGTGTTGTAGTCCACAGCCAATAGAATGAGGTTTAATCTGTGTTGTAGTCCACAGCCATTAGAATGAGGTTTAATCTGTGTTGTAATCCACAGCCATTAGAATGAGGTTTAATCTGTGTTGTAGTCCACAGCCATTAGAATGAGGTTTAATCTGTGTTGTAGTCCACAGCCATTAGAATGAGGTTTAATCTGTGTTGTAGTCCACAGCCATTAGAATGAGGTTTAATCTGTGTTGTAGCCCACAGCCATTAGAATGAGGTTTAATCTGTGTTGTAGTCCACAGCCATTAGAATGAGGTTAATCTGTGTTGTAGTCCACAGCCATTAGAATGAGGTTTAATCTGTGTTGTAGTCCACAGCCATTAGAATGAGGTTTAATCTGTGTTGTAGTCCACAGCCATTAGAATGAGGTTTAATCTGTGTTGTAATCCACAGCCATTAGAATGAGGTTTAATCTGTGTTGTAGTCCACAGCCATTAGAATGAGGTTAATCTGTGTTGTAGTCCACAGCCATTAGAATGAGGTTTAATCTGTGTTGTAGTCCACAGCCATTAGAATGAGGTTTAATCTGTGTTGTAGTCCACAGCCATTAGAATGAGGTTTAATCTGTGTTGTAGTTCACAGCCATTAGAATGAGGTTTAATCTGTGTTGTAGTCCACAGCCATTAGAATGAGGTTAATCTGTGTTGTAGTCCACAGCCATTAGAATGAGGTTTAATCTGTGTTGTAGTCCACAGCCATTAGAATGAGGTTTAATCTGTGTTGTAGTCCACAGCCATTAGAATGAGGTTTAATCTGTGTTGTAGTCCACAGCCATTAGAATGAGGTTTAATCTGTGTTGTAATCCACAGCCATTAGAATGAGGTTAATCTGTGTTGTAGTCCACATCCATTAGAATGAGGTTTAATCTGTGTTGTAGTTCACAGTCATTAGAATGAGGTTTAATCTGTGTTGTAGCCCACAGCCATTAGAATGAGTTTAATCTGTGTTGTAGTCCACAGCCATTAGAATGAGGTTTAATCTGTGTTGTAGTCCACAGCCATTAGAATGAGTTTAATCTGTGTTGTAGTCCACAGCCATTAGAATGAGGTTAATCTGTGTTGTAGTCCACAGCCATTAGAATGAGTTTAATCTGTGTTGTAGTCCACAGCCATTAGAATGAGGTTAATCTGTGTTGTAGTCCACAGCCATTAGAATGAGGTTTAATCTGTGTTGTAGTCCACAGCCATTAGAATGAGTTTAATCTGTGTTGTAGTCCACAGCCATTAGAATGAGGTTAATCTGTGTTGTAGTCCACAGCCATTAGAATGAGGTTTAATCTGTGTTGTAGTTCACAGCCATTAGAATTAGGTTTAATCTGTGTTGTAGTCCACATCCATTAGAATGAGGTTTAATCTGTGTTGTAGTTCACAGCCATTAGAATGAGGTTTAATCTGTGTTGTAGCCCACAGCCATTAGAATGAGGTTTAATCTGTGTTGTAGCCCACAGCCATTAGAATGAGTTTAATCTGTGTTGTAATCCACAGCCATTAGAATGAGGTTTAATATGTGTTGTAGCCCACAGCCATTAGAATGAGGTTTAATTTGTGTTGTAATCCACAGCCATTAGAATGAAGTTTAATCTGTGTTGTAGCCCACAGCCATTAGAATGAGTTTAATCTGTGTTGTAGCCCACAGCCATTAGAATGAGGTTTAATCTGTGTTGTAGTCCACAGCCATTAGAATGAGTTTAATCTGTGTTGTAGTCCACAGCCATTAGAATGAGGTTAATCTGTGTTGTAGTCCACATCCATTAGAATGAGGTTTAATCTGTGTTGTAGTTCACAGCCATTAGAATGAGGTTTAATCTGTGTTGTAGTTCACAGTCATTAGAATGAGGTTTAATCTGTGTTGTAGTCCACAGCCATTAGAATGAGTTTAATCTGTGTTGTAGTCCACAGCCATTAGAATGAGTTTAATCTGTGTTGTAGTTCACAGTCATTAGAATGAGTTTAATCTGTGTTGTAGCCCACAGTCATTAGAATGAGTTTAATCTGTGTTGTAGCCCACAGCCATTAGAATGAGTTTGATATGTGTTATAGTTCACATGACATTAGAATGAGTTTAATCTGTGTTGTAGCCCACAGCCATTAGAATGAGTTTAATCTGTGTTGTAACCCACAGCCATTAGAATGAGGTTTAATCTGTGCTGTAGTTCACAGTCATTAGAATGAGTTTAATCTGTGTTGTAGCCCACAGCCATTAGAATGAGGTTTAATCTGTGTTGTAGTTCACAGTCATTAGAATGAGTTTAATCTGTGTTGTAGCCCACAGCCATTAGAATGAGGTTTAATCTGTGTTGTAGTTCACAGCCATTAGAATGAGGTTTAATCTGTGTTGTAGTTCACATGGCATTAGAATGAGTTTAATCTGTGTTGTAACCCACAGCCATTAGAATGAGTTTAATCTGTGTTGTAGTCCACAGCCATTAGAATGAGTTTAATCTGTGTTGTAGTCCACAGCCATTAGAATGAGTTTAATCTGTGTTGTAGTTCACAGCCATTAGAATGAGTTTAATCTGTGTTGTAGTCCACGGCCATTAGAATGAGTTTAATCTGTGTTGTAGCCCACAGCCATTAGAATGAGTTTAATCTGTGTTGTAGTCCACAGCCATTAGAATGAGTTTCATCTGTGTTGTAGTCCACAGCCATTAGAATGAGTTTAATCTGTGTTGTAGTTCACAGCCATTAGAATGAGTTTAATCTGTGTTGTAGCCCACAGCCATTAGAATGAGGTTTAATCTGTGTTGTAGTCCACAGCTATTAGAATGAGTTTAATCTGTGTTGTAGTCCACAGCCATTAGAATGACTTTAATCTGTGTTGTAGTTCACAGCCATTAGAATGAGTTTAATCTGTGTTGTCGCCCACAGCCATTAGAATGAGTTTAATCTGTGTTGTAGCCCACAGCCATTAGAATGAGGTTTAATCTGTGTTGTAGTCTACGGCCATTAGAATGAGTTTAATCTGTGTTGTAGCCCACAGCCATTAGAATGAGGTTGATCTGTGTTGTAGTCCACAGCCATTAGTTTAATCTGTGTTGTAGTCCACAGCCATTAGTTTAATCTGTGTTGTAGCCCACAGCCATTAGAATGAGTTTAATCTGTGTTGTAGTTCATATGACATTAGAATGAGTTTAATCTGTGTTGTAGTTCATATGACATTAGAATGAGTTTAATCTGTGTTGTAGTTCATATGACATTAGAATGAGTTTAATCTGTGTTGTAGTCCACAGCCATTAGATTGATTTTAATCTATGTTGTAGCCCACAGCCATTACTTTATAGGCTGCTAACATCATTGATTGTCACACATAATGAAGGTACTGATGTTGCCCTGCTCACTGAAACCCACGCCAACAGAAGACCTCAATCTGTTCTAATCAATAGAGATTGTGTGTCCATTTTGTGAGTTATAATTGTATTTCTGCATTGGTAGGCCCACCATTATCTCCTGTAGGGTGGTGAAATGACACAGAGGCTGATAAGAGACATGGAGCTGAATATAGAACCACAGAATCACTAGGAGATGTGTAATAACTGACCCAGTGTAACGAGGATCATCCTGACCAGGTAAACTACTACCAATACAATAGAATGTAATAACTGACCCAGTAAACTACTACCAATATGATAGAATAATGTAATAACTGACCCAGTAAACTACTACCAATACAATAGAATAATGTAATAACTGACCCAGTAAACTACTACCAATACAATAGAATGTAATAACTGACCCAGTAAACTACTACCAATATGATAGAATAATGTAATAACTGACCCAGTAAACTACTACCAATACAATAGAATAATGTAATAACTGGCCCAGTAAACTACTACCAATACAATAGAATGTAATAACTGACCCAGTAAACTACTACCAATACAATAGAATAATGTTGTAACTGACCCAGTAAACTACTACCAATACAATAGAATAATGTAATAACTGACCCAGTAAACTGCTACCAATACAATAGAATCATGTAATAACTGACCCAGTAAACTACTACCAATAGAATAATGTAATAACTGACCCAGTAAACTACTACCAATACAATAGAATGTAATAACTGACCCAGTAAACTGCTACCAATATGATAGAATAATGTTGTAACTGACCCAGTAAACTACTACCAATACGATGTAATAACTGACCCAGTAAACTGCTACCAATACAATAGAATGTAATAACTGACCCAGTAACTACTACCAATACAATAGAATAATGGAATAACTGACCCAGTAAACTACGACCAATACAATAGAATGTAATAACTGACACAGTAAACTACTACCAATACAATAGAATAATGTAATAACTGACCCAGTAAACTACTACCAATACAATAGAATAATATAATAACTGGCCCAGTAAACTACTACCAATACAATAGAATAATGGAATAACTGACCCAGTAAACTACTACCAATACAATAGAATGTAATAACTGACCCAGTAAACTACTACCAATACAATAGAATGTAATAATTGGCCCAGTAAACTACTACCAATATGATAGAATAATGTAATAACTGACCCAGTAAACTACTACCAATACAATAGAATAATGTAATAACTGACCCAGTAAACTACTACCAATATGATAGAATAATGTAATAACTGACCCAGTAAACTACTACCAATAGAATAATGTAATAACTGACCCAGTAAACTACTACCAATACAATAGAATAATGTTGTAACTGACCCAGTAAACTACTACCAATACAATAGAATGTAATAACTGACCTAGTAAACTACTACCAATACAATAGAATGTAATAACTGACCCAGTAAACTACTACCAATACAATAGAATAATGTTGTAACTGACCCAGTAAACTACTACCAATACAATATAATAATGTAATAACTGACCCAGTAAACTACTACCAATATGATAGAATGTAATAACTGACCCAGTAAACTACTACCAATACAATAGAATAATGTTGTAACTGACCCAGTAAACTACTACCAATACAATAGAATAATGTAATAACTGACCCAGTAAACTACTACCAATACAATAGAATGTAATAACTGACCCAGTAAACTACTACCAATACAATAGAATAATGGAATAACTGACCCAGTAAACTACTACCAATACAATAGAATAATGTAATAACTGACCCAGTAAACTACTACCAATACAATAGAATAATGTTGTAACTGACCCAGTAAACTACTACCAATACAATAGAATAATGTAATAACTGACCCAGTAAACTACTACCAATACAATAGAATGTAATAACTGACCCAGTAAACTACTACCAATACAATATAATAATGTAATAACTGACCCAGTAAACTACTACCAATACAATAGAATAATGTAATAACTGACCCAGTAAACTACTACCAATATGATAGAATAGTGTTGTAACTGACCCAGTAAACTACTACCAATACAATAGAATGTAATAATTGGCCCAGTAAACTACTACCAATACAATAGAATAATGTAATAACTGACCCAGTAAACTACTACCAATACAATAGAATAATATAATAACTGGCCCAGTAAACTACTACCAATACAATAGAATAATGGAATAACTGACCCAGTAAACTACTACCAATACAATAGAATAATGTAATAACTGACCCAGTAAACTACTACCAATACAATAGAATATAATAACTGACCCAGTAAACTACTACCAATACAATAGAATAATGTAATAACTGACCCAGTAAACTACTACCAATACAATAGAATGTAATAACTGACCCAGTAAACTACTACCAATACAATAGAATAATGTAATAACTGACCCAGTAAACTACTACCAATACAATAGAATGTAATAACTGACCCAGTAAACTACTACCAATACAATAGAATGTAATAACTGACCCAGTAAACTGCTACCAATATGATAGAATAATGTTGTAACTGACCCAGTAAACTACTACCAATACGATGTAATAACTGACCCAGTAAACTGCTACCAATATGATAGAATAATGTAATAACTGACCCAGTAAACTACTACCAATACAATAGAATAATGTTGTAACTGACCCAGTAAACTACTACCAATATGATAGAGTAGCATATACATATTGGTAGCATTGCCTTTAATTTTTTTTCACTTGGGTCAAACATTTCGGGTAGCCTTCCACAAGCTTCCCACAATAAGTTGGGTGAATTTTCTCCCATTTCTCCTGACAGAGCTGGTGTAACAGAGTCCGGTTTGTAGGCCTCCTTGCTCACACACTCTTTTCAGTTCTGCCCACAAATGTTCTATGGAATTGAGGTCAGGGCTTTGTGATGGTCACTCCACTACCTTGACTTTGTTGTCCTTAAGCCATTTTGACACAACTTTGGAAGTATGCTTGGGGTCATTGTCCATTTGGAAGACCCATTTGCGACCAAGCTTTAACTTCCTGACTGATGTCTTGAGATGTTGCTTTAATATATCCACTTCATTTTCCTACCTCATGATGCCATCTATTTTGTGAAGTGCACCAGTCCCTCCTGCAGCAAAGCACCCCCACAACATGATGCTGCCACCCCCGTGCTTCACGGTTGGGATGGTGTTATTCGGCTTGCAAGCCTCCCCTTTTTCTTCCAAGCATAACGATGGTTATTATGGCCAAACAGTTCTATTTTGGTTTCGTCAGACCAGAGGACATTTCTACAAAATGTGAGATATTTGTCCCCATGTGCAGTTGCAAACCGTAGTCTGGCTTTTTTATGGTGGTTTTGGAGCAGTAGCTTCTTCCTTGCTGAGCGGCCTTTCAGATTATGGACTCGTTTTACTGTGGATATAGATCATTTTGTACCTGTTTCCTCCAGCATCTTCACAAGGTCCTTTGCTGTTGTTCTGAGATTGATTTGCACTTTTGCACCAAAGTACGTTCATCTCCAGGAGACTTCCTTCCTGAGCGGTATGATGGCTGCGTAGTCCCATGGTGTTTATACTTGCGTACTATTGTTTGTACAGATGGGCGTGGTACCTTCAGGCATTTGGAAATTGCTCCCAAGGATGAACCAGAGTTGTTGAGGTCTACAATTTGTTTTCTGAGGTCTTGGCTGATTTCTTTTGATTTTCCCATGATGTCAAGCAAAGAGGCACTGAGTTTGAAGGTAGGCCTTGAAATACATCCACAGGTACATCTCCAATTGACTCAAATGATGTCAATTAGCCTATCAGAAGCTTCTAAAGCCATGACATAATTTTCTGGAGTTTTCCAAGCTGTTTAAAGGCACAGTCAACTTAGTGTATGTAAACTTCTGACCCACTGAAATTGTGATATAGTGAATTATAAGTGAAATAATCTGTTAACAATGATTGCAACCATAAATTACTTTATATCATACAAAGTAGATGTCCTAACCGACTTGCCAAAACTATAGTTTGTTCACAAGATATTTGTGGAGTGGTTGAAAAACGACTTGTAATGACTGTAAGTGTATGGAAACTTCCCACTTCAACTTGATTTGTCTGTCTGTTGTTGGAGGTACTGAAATACTTTATCAGGGCAAAAAATATATTATTTCAGAGTTCTTTCTTTCTTTCAAGCATTGAATTATAGATTTGAATTACAAAATGGTGCCTTGTTCATACAAGCAACAGTTGAGACTTTATATGAGTAAAACCCCACATTTGATCAGAAGGATGACGGGCCAGTGGTCAACACCCCTCTTCATCTAAATCAGAAGGATGACAGACCAGTGGTCAACACCCCTCTTCATCTGAAAGATGACAGACCAGTGGTCAACACCCCTCTTCATCTGAATCAGAAGGATGACAGACCAGTGGTCAACACCCCTCTTCATCTAAATCAGAAGGATGACAGACCAGTGGTCAACACCCCTCTTCATCTGAATCAGAAGGATGACGGGCCAGTGGTCAACACGCCTCTTCATCTGAATCAGAAGGATGACAGACCAGTGGTCAACACCCCTCTTCATCTGAAGGATGACAGACAAGTGGTCAACACCCCTCTTCATCTGAAGGATGACAGACCAGTGGTCAACACCCCTCTTCATCTATATCAGAAGGATGACAGACCAGTGGTCAACACCCCTCTTCATCTGAATCAGAAGGATGACAGACCAGTGGTCAACACCCCTCTTCATCTGAAGGATGACAGACCAGTGGTCAACACCCCTCTTCATCTGGATCAGAAGGATGACAGACCAGTGGTCAACACCCCTCTTCATCTGAATCAGAAGGATGACAGACCAGTGGTCAACACCCCTCTTCATCTGAAGGATGACAGACCAGTGGTCAACACCCCTCTTCATCTGAATCAGAAGGATGACAGACCAGTGGTCAACAGCCCTCTTCATCTGAATCAGAAGGATGACAGACCAGTGGTCAACACGCCTCTTCATCTGGATCAGAAGGATGACAGACCAGTGGTCAACACCCCTCTTCATCTGAAGGATGACAGACCAGTGGTCAACACCCCTCTTCATCTGAATCAGAAGGATGACGGGCCAGTGGTCAACACCCCTCTTCATCTAAATCAGAAGGATGACAGACCAGTGGTCAACACCCCTCTTCATCTGAATCAGAAGGATGACAGACCAGTGGTCAACAGCCCTCTTCATCTGAATCAGAAGGATGACAGACCAGTGGTCAACACGCCTCTTCATCTGGATCAGAAGGATGACAGACCAGTGGTCAACACCCCTCTTCATCTGAATCAGAAGGATGACAGACCAGTGGTCAACACCCCTCTTCATCTGGATCAGAAGGATGACAGACCAGTGGTCAACACCCCTCTTCATCTGGATCAGAAGGATGACAGACCAGTGGTCAACACCCCACTTCATCTGGATCAGAAGGATGACAGACCAGTGATCAACACCCCTCTTCATCTGAAGGATGACAGACCAGTGGTCAACACCCCTCTTCATCTGGATCAGAAGGATGACAGACCAGTGGTCAACACCCCTCTTCATCTGGATCAGAAGGATGACGGGCCAGTGGTCAACACCCCTCTTCATCTGGATCAGAAGGATGACAGACCAGTGGTCAACACGCCTCTTCATCTGAAGGATGACAGACCAGTGGTCAACACCCCTCTTCATCTGAATCAGAAGGATGACAGACCAGTGGTCAACAGCCCTCTTCATCTGAATCAGAAGGATGACAGACCAGTGGTCAACACCCTCTTCATCTGAAGGATGACAGACCAGTGGTCAACACCCCTCTTCATCTGGGTCAGAAGGATGACGGGCCAGTGGTCAACACCCCTCTTCATCTGAAGGATGACAGGCCAGTGGTCAACACCCCTCTTCATCTGAATCAGAAGGATGACAGACCAGTGGTCAACACCCCTCTTCATCTGAATCAGAAGGATGAAAAACCAGTGGTCAACACCCCTCTTCATCTGAATCAGAAGGATGACAGACCAGTGGTCAACACCCCTCTTCATCTGAATCAGAAGGATGACAGACCAGTGGTCAACACTCCTCTTCATCTGAAGGATGACAGACCAGTGGTCAACACCCCTCTTCATCTGGATCAGAAGGGTGACAGACCAGTGGTCAACACCCCTCTTCATCTGGATCAGAAGGATGACAGGTGGAGCAGAGAGAGACTCCAAACCACTCAGCATGGCTAGATGGAGCAGAGTCTCCAAACCACTCAGCATGGCTAGGTGGCTGGTGGAGTAGAGAGAGCCTCCAAACCACTCAGCATGGCTCGGTGGAGTAGAGAGAGCCTCCAAACCACTCAGCATGGCTAGGTGGCTGGTGGAGTAGAGAGAGCCTCCAAACCACTCAGCATGGCTCGGTGGAGTAGAGAGAGCCTCCAAACCACTCAGCATGGCTAGGTGGAGCAGAGAGAGTCTCCAAACCACTCAGCATGGCTAGGTGGAGCAGAGAGAGCCTCCAAACCACTCAGCATGGCTAGGTGGAGTAGAGAGAGCCTCCAAACCACTCAGCATGGCTAGGTGGAGCAGAGAGAGCCTCCAAACCACTCAGCATGGCTAGGTGGAGTAGAGAGAGCCTCCAAACCACTCAGCATGGCTAGGTGGAGTAGAGAGAGTCTCCAAACCACTCAGCATGGCTCGGTGGAGCAGAGAGAGTCTCCAAACCACTCAGCATGGCTAGGTGGCTGGAGGAGCAGAGAGAGTCTCCGAATCAAATCAAATCAAATGTATTTATATAGCCCTTCGTACATCAGCTGATGTCTCAAAGTGCTGTACAGAAACCCAGCCTAAAACCCCAAACAGCAAGCAATGCAGGTGTAGAAGCACTGTGGCTCGGAAAAACTCCCGAGAAAGGCCAAAACCTAGGAAGAAACCTAGAGAGGAACCAGGCTATGTGGGGTGGCCAGTCCTCTTCTGGCTGTCCCGGGTGGAGATTATAACAGAACATGGCCAAGATGTTCAAATGTTCATAAATGACCAGCATGGTCGAATAATAATAAGGCAGAACAGTTGAAACTGAGAGGAAACTAGCCACAGAACTGAGAGGAAACTAGCCACAGAACGGAGAGGAAACTAGCCACATAACTGAGAGGAAACTAGCCACAGAACTGAGAGGAAACGAGCCACAGAACTGAGAGGAAACGAGCCACAGAACGGAGAGGAAACTAGCCACATAACTGAGAGGAAACTAGCCACAGAACGGAGAGGAAACTAGCCACAGAACTGAGAGGAAACGAGCCACAGAACTGAGAGGAAACTAGCCACAGAACTGAGAGGAAACTAGCCACAGAACTGAGAGGAAACTAGCCACAGAACTGAGAGGAAACTAGCCACAGAACGGAGAGGAAACGAGCCACAGAACGGAGAGGAAACGAGCCACAGAACTGAGAGGAAACTAGCCACAGAACTGAGAGGAAACGAGCCACAGAACTGAGAGGAAACTAGCCACAGAACTGAGAGGAAAGTAGCCACAGAACTGAGAGGAAACGAGCCACAGAACGGAGAGGAAACTAGCCACAGAACTGAGAGGAAACGAGCCACAGAACGGAAAGGAAACGAGCCACAGAACTGAGAGGAAACTAGCCACAGAACTGAGAGGAAACTAGCCACAGAACGGAGAGGAAACGAGCCACAGAACTGAGAGGAAACGAGCCACAGAACTGAGAGGAAACGAGCCACAGAACTGAGAGGAAACTAGCCACAGAACTGAGAGGAAACGAGCCACAGAACTGAGAGGAAAAGGTACTTTAGAATTCTCCTCATTTTCCTCTGCCACTTTGTCTGACTGACTGAAAGTCATTTAAATGTAAAATACGTTCTGCCATGTTTTGTTAGATGGATTATTTAGCTGGAAAAGCTGATGTGTTGATATCTAGACCTAGTTATTTCTTTGTGTGCATGTGTATAATCGACCGACCTAAGTTGTTGTTTCTGCAAGGAGTTTTTAGCTGACAAACTGGTGTTATTGCTGATACTGAAGAGAACAAGGCATTGCTTTACAAAGAAGTGTCATTTTTTAAAATTTTATTGGAAAGCTTTCCACATAAAACGTGGATATGGTAAACAGTAGGCACTGTCAATGAGCCGGCAAACAGACTGCTGTTACAGGCAGATACAGTCAAAGTATTGGCTTCAGTTAAAATGGCAAAAACAAACAACATTACAACAAACTTTAAAAAAATAAGATAAAACAACATTTGAATGGATTTGTATACGAGGTTACAGGCTAAAGCTTCAGTATCATACACACTGTATGAATGCATTCATTGATTAGCTTCTGTTCTTCATAATGCTGTCAGCTAAATAACTGCAGATTCACAGGGCTGTTATATCACCATCGTAAGACTGTTATAATGCTAGTATTAAGCCTCATACCACACCTGTAATAAACAATGCAAAACCAGCATCGCCATGGTATCCAGGACGGATAGCGATGTTACTTTAGAACAATTGGAATGGTCTCAGACTCCGCCCACCCAACTCCGCCCACCCACCAGATAAACACTCATATACCCATATCTCAGTGGCATGACTATGGGGTTGAGGGGGCAGGTAGTCTAGTGGTTAGAGCGTTGGGTTAGTAACCAGCAGGTAGTCTAGTGGTTAGAGCGTTGGGCCAGTAACCAGCAGGTAGCCTAGTGGTTAGAGCGTTGGGTTAGTAACCAGCAGGTAGTCTAGTGGTTAGAGCGTTGGGCCAGTAACCAGCAGGTAGCCTAGTGGTTAGAGTGTTGGGCCAGTAACCTGCAGGTAGACTAGTGGTTAGAGCGTTGGGCCAGTAACCTGCAGGTAGACTAGTGGTTAGAGCGTTGGGTCAGTAACCTGCAGGTAGACTAGTGGTTAGAGCGTTGGGTCAGTAACCAGCAGGTAGTCTAGTGGTTAGAGCGTTGGGTCATTAACCAGCAGGTAGCCTAGTGGTTAGAGCGTTGGGTCTGTAACCAGCAGGTAGCCTAGTGGTTAGAGCGTTGGGTCAGTAACCAGCAGGTAGCCTAGTGGTTAGAGCGTTGGGTCAGTAACCAGCAGGTAGTCTAGTGGTTAGAGCGTTGGGTCAGTAACCTAAAGGTTGCTGGATCGAATCCCCAAGCCAACAAGGGTTGTTCTGCCCCTGAGCAAAGCAGTTAACATACTGATCCCCGGGAGGCCGTCATTGTAAATAAGAATGTGTTCTTTAACTGACTTGCCAAGTTAAATAAAGGTTTAACTTGTAACCTCCTCCTGGAGATCTACAGGTGTGCTGGCTCCATCCCTGTTGAATCAGCTGGTCAATCTGTTTAGGTAGGGTTGGAGCAAAAACCTGTTCACTAAAGTAGCTGTCCAGGAGGAGGGTTGGCCACCCCAGAGCAATACATACAGATTTAGCCCTGGGCCATCCCCAGACAATTAAGAATGTCAACCAAATTCCAATTCCACATTCTCCTCACCGAAAAGCATTGAAGATAATTGGACATTTTTTGTTTTGTGTACCTTCTGAACTGAGCCCACCCCTGGCCCTTGGAAATGCCTGTGCAGTAGTACACGCCTTCTGTGAGCGTACGGTTAGCGCTACCATTGTCCCTGCGGTGCGGGGCTGACGTCAGCAGCAGCTGAATGAGTGGAGGGACTTCTTGAAGAACTTCCTGAACTCCGTGTTGAAGACCGTGTAGATAATGGGGTTGAGGGCGCTGTTGACGTAGCCCAGCCAGGTGACGGTGCTTATCAGGGCCTGCGGGATGTAGCAGGTAGCACACAGGGCCCGGGTGGTGTGGACGACGAAGAACGGCGTCCAGCAGAACAGGAAGCAACCTGAGGGGAGGAAGAGGAGAGGAGAGGTTAGGGGACTGTTCTGAATAATGGATCCATTAATTGATTCACGGATGATTGATTGATTAGATGAGGTGACTTGACCTCCTTACTGTGTAAGAGCTTTCAGAGTCTGGAAAATATCCCATCAATTATAAATCAATCAACTTATATCTACCTACTGTAGGTCTTTATCCACCTACTGTAGGTCTTTATCTACCTACTGTAGGTCTTTATCCACCTACTGTAGGTCTTTATCTACCTACTGTAGGTCTTTATCTACCTACTGTAGGTCTTTATTCCTCTACTGTAGGTCTTTATCTACCTACTGTAGGTCTTTATCTACCTACTGTAGGTCTTTATCTACCTACTGTATGTCTTTATCTACCTACTGTAGGTCTTTATCTACCTACTGTATGTCTTTATCTACCTACTGTAGGTCTTTATCTACCTACTGTAGGTCTTTATCTACCTACTGTAGGTCTTTATCTACCTACTGTAGGTCTTTATCTACCTACTGTAGGTCTTTATCTACCTACTGTAGGTCTTTATTCCTCTACTGTAGATCTTTATCTACCTACTGTAGGTCTTTATCTACCTACTGTAGGTCTTTATCTACCTACTGTAGGTCTTTATCTACATATCTACCTACTGTAGGTCTTTATCTACATATCTACCTACTGTAGGTCTTTATCTACATATCTACCTACTGTAGGTCTTTATCTACGTACTGTAGGTCTTTATCTACATACTGTAGGTCTTTATCTACATATCTACCTACTGTAGGTCTTTATCTACATATCTACCTACTGTAGGTCTTTATCTACATATCTACCTACTGTAGGTCTTTATCTACCTACTGTAGGTCTTTATCTACATACTGTAGGTCTTTATCTACGTACGGTAGGTCTTTATAACCGTTGTTACCAAGACCAAGCAGAAGCTGAATCAAAGTGGTGTAAAATCTCCCTACAACCACCAGACTTTACTGTTCCACTGCCAACCCCATCTGATCAGCACAGCCAATCTACCATGTCAGTCTTAGTGATATTTCATGGAGACACAAAGAACATTAATCAGCAGTTTAACCGTCACACATTTTTTTACAATTATTTTTTATTCTCCTTTTGCCCCTGAAGCAGAAAACACTCCATTTTATAAAGTGGCGTGCTGACGTTTTACCAAAACCGATGCACACTAATGAGAGAGAGAGAGAGAGAGAGAGAGAGAGAGAGAGAGAGAGAGAGAGAGAGAGAGAGAGAGAGAGAGAGAGAGAGAGAGAGAGAGAGAGAGAGAGAGAGAGAGACAGAGAGAGGAGAGACAGAGAGAGAGACAGAGAGACAGAGAGACAGAGAGAGAGAGAGAGAACTCATTCTGTGTAAAACATTTGTTAATATCCCTTTCCAACCGTGAGAGGGTAAGTAAGTGTATAGCCGGTTGATTAGCAACCCAAGCTATTTCTTCACACGCAATCAATTCACAACGACACCTCGGCGGCTGGGTAACACTCATTTACACTGCCTAGACCCTGTCAACATTAATACGGGGGAATCCCAAATAGCACCCTATTCCTGGTCAAAAGTAGTGCACTATGTAGGGAATAGGGTGCCATTTAGGACGAAAAAGTGTTTACAATATGGAGATAAGAGTGAGATAAATTAACAGCATGGCTGATGTCCTTGTAGATTAGAAACCTGCCTGCCTCTCTGGTGAGGTGAATAATGCAGGAATGTTGATGGGATTGCTATAAATACTCAGTCAAGCGCTTGGAGGTCGGGCTGAAGTAGCGATACAGATTAGGGTTGCGCCCTAAACTGGACCCTATTCCCTATGTAGTGCACTACTTTTGACTAGAGCCGTCATAAACCTCTGGACAAAAGTAGTGCACTAAATAGGGAATAGGTTGCCATTTGGGAGTACCATCTCCTGAACAGGGAAGCTCTTCCTCCACCTGGAACTGATACTGCAACCTAATAAGCTTAGTTTCCATCTACAGCTGTGAATCAGAGCTTCCCTGGACAGACACTTGATCAAGACCCACCAACCACCTACAGCTGTGAATCAGAGCTTCCCTGGACAGACACTTGATCAAGACCCACCAACCACCTACAGCTGTGAATCAGAGCTTCCCTGGACACTTAATCAAGACCCACCAACCACCTACAACTGTGAATCAGAGCTTCCCTGGACACTTAATCAAGACCACCAACCACCTACAGCTGTGAATCAGAGCTTCCCTGGACAGACACTTAATCAAGACCCACCAACCACCTACAGCTGTGAATCAGAGCTTCCCTGGACAGACACTTAATCAAGACCCACCAACCACCTACATCTGTGAATCAGAGCTTCCCTGGACAGACACTTAATCAAGGGGCAACTGACAGTAGATAGAAGCCATTTGTCTGGAGTGTCTCCATGCGTCTCCATGCGTTGTATGATTCATTGGTTAGGTGTTTAGGTGTTCATTGGACTGGGCTGAATTTATACCTCAACTCTCTGGGAGATGGAGAGACTTTACTCTTAAGAGACAGTCTGTCTTCATCTCCATGCATAAACGGGGGTGATCATTTTAATATCGATGTGGACCCCCCCACAAGTCAAACACTTTGATGTCAGGCACCCCCTAGATATGTCGGGCACCCCCTACAGAGTATGAGCACCCCCTAGAACATCCCAAAATGTCAGTTGGATTAACCTTCATAAATGTTTCCAATTTCCACTGGGTCATTTGAACCCTGCTTGCCAGTCCCTAACTAATCCGGTGCACCCCTGGAAGGAATTACAATAGGATTGTGTGCTCCTTCCTTATTAAGCTTCCTTATTGAGCTTCCCCATAAAGCAATCAAAGTATCAACATTGTCCCGGGGAAACTTAATTTAGCTCACCTCCAAGAGCGTATTTCATTTGACGAATGTGGAGAATAATTACAGTCAACAAATGTTCTTTACAAATTGGAAACAGAAAACTGTCTGTCCTTTAACCCTTCAACAGAATAAGTGTTTTTGCCAAAGAGGAAAAATAGAGGATGTCTGTCTGTCTGTCTGTCTGTCTGTCTGTCTGTCTGTCTGTCTGTCTGTCTGTCTGTCTGTCTGTCTGTCTGTCTGTCTGTCTGTCTGTCTGTCTGTCTGTCTGTCTGTCTGTCTGGTAGGAGAGGATCTGATGTCTGTCTGTCTGTCTGTCTGTCTGCCTGCCTGCCTGCCTGCCTGCCTGCCTGCCTGCCTGCCTGCCTGCCTGTCTGTCTGTCTGTCTAGTAGGAGAGGATCTGATGTCTGTCTGTCTGTCTGTCTGTCTGTCTGTCTGTCTGTCTGTCTGTCTGTCTGTCTGTCTGTCTGTCTGTCTGTCTGTCTGTCTGTCTGTCTGTCTGTCTGTCTGTCTGTCTGTCTGTCTGTCTGTCTGTCTAGTAGGAGAGGGTCTGTCTGTCTGTCTGTCTGTCTGTCTGTCTGTCTGTCTGTCTGTCTGTCTGTCTGTCTGTCTGTCTGTCTGTCTGTCTGTCTGTCTGTCTGCCTGCCTGCCTGCCTGTCTGTCTGTCTGTCTAGTAGGAGAGGATCTGATGTCTGTCTGTCTGTCTGTCTGTCTGTCTGTCTGTCTGTCTGTCTGTCTGTCTGTCTGTCTGTCTGTCTGTCTGTCTGTCTGTCTGTCTGTCTGTCTGTCTGTCTGTCTGTCTGTCTGTCTGTCTGTCTGGTAGGAGAGGATCTGATGTCTGTCTGTCTGTCTGTCTGTCTGTCTGTCTGTCTGTCTGTCTGTCTGTCTGTCTGTCTGTCTGTCTGTCTGTCTGTCTGTCTGTCTGTCTGTCTGTCTGTCTGTCTGTCTGTCTGCCTGCCTGTCTGTCTGTCTGTCTGTCTGTCTGTCTGTCTGTCTGTCTGTCTGTCTGTCTGTCTGTCTGTCTGTCTGTCTGTCTGTCTGTCTGTCTGTCTGTCTGTCTGTCTGTCTGTCTGTCTGTCTGTCTGTCTGTATTAGCTAAATGCTTCTCCTTCCTTTCCCCTCTTCTGTTCCCAACGTTCCGTGTAGAATCACTATCCTCAGTGACATCTTAATATCTACCCTCAATGTAAAGACCAAGACCAACGCCGGCCGTGCACAGCCTCGTCTCTGACCACAGAACAGACACATTGTTCTGTTCGTTTCCCACCTGTTTGACACCCAGCCGGTGATCTACTGAGTGGAGACGGCCGACATTGTTATTGATCTGTGTTGTCTTCAACAGGAACCACCCTCACTGACTGCCTGGTGTTATGAGGGACAGCCTGTCGTGTCCCCAGCAGAGGTAAACTGTGTCTCCTGCTAATACTAATTGATGTGACGCTCTGAGTGTTACCTGATACCAACTGCCTCCTGTCCTGGGACACGATCAAACTTAAGGATCAACTTCAATTCAAAGTCAGCAGAAATCTGATCTGTTGAACAGCAGAGACTCTTTTTTTTCTCTTACTTTAAACTCTGTTTATTAGAAACGCAGATGGGATTTTCACACTGCTGAACCAAACCAAGCTTGTACAGAGCTGACCTGATTACGCAAATCACAATTATAGTTTCTGGAACTTTTGCTGACAATATCCACATTATGTTTTGGATTGGGCATGGTACTGTGAAATGACTATCTGTGTAATGAGTCACCACCCACATGGTCTCCCACATAGATTACCAAAGACAGAGAGGAACATCCGTCAGTCTGGCTGGAGACTAATGAAGACATTTAACTCTCCTCAACACTTCCATCTGTTTCTGCTCATTAGTTCAAGCCGTGAACGAATCAGTAGGCATCTCTGTACTTAAACCTGTGGTCATGTGTGTCGTGGGGTTATAAGACGATCCAAAGTGGAACATCATGTCTGGAGTGAAGGCATTAAGCTAAACTTAGTCAGGTAGAGAACGGTGGCCTAAAGTCACACTTCTAATAGGTCTACAGACCTTCTGTCAGACCTAGCGTCTGATGACTACAGACCTTCTGTCAGACCTAGCATCTGATGACTACTGACCTTCTGTCTAACAGACCTTCTGTCAGACCTAGCATCTGATATCTACAGACCTTCTGTCAGACCTAGCGTCTGATGACTACAGACCTTCTGTCAGACCTAGCATCTGATGACTACAGACCTTCTATCAGACCTAGCATCTGATGACTACAGACCTTCTGTCAGACCTAGCATCTGATGACTACAGACCTTCTGTCAGACCTAGCATCTGATGACTACAGACCTTCTGTCAGACCTAGCATCTGATGTCTACAGACCTTCTGTCAGACCTAGCATCTGATGACTACAGACCTTCTGTCAGACCTAGCATCTGATGACTACAGACCTTCTGTTAGACCTAGCATCTGATGACTACAGACCTTCTGTCAGACCTAGCATCTGATGACTACAGACCTTCTGTCAGACCTAGCATCTGATGACTACTGACCTTCTGTCAGACCTAGCATCTGATGACTACAGACCTTCTGTCAGACCTAGCATCTGATGACTACAGACCTTCTGTCAGACCTAGCATCTGATGAATAAAGACCTTCTGTCAGACCTAGCATCTGATGACCACAGACCTGTCTACAGACCTTCTGCTAGACCTAGCATCTGATGACCACAGACCTGTCTACAGACCTTCTGCTAGACCTAGCATCTGATGAATAAAGACCTTCTGTCAGACATAGCATCTGATGACCACAGACCTGTCTACAGACCTTCTGCTAGACCTAGCATCTGATGACCACAGACCTGTCTACAGACCTTCTGCTAGACCTAGCATCTGATGACCACAGACCTGTCTACAGACCTTCTGCTAGACCTAGCATCTGATGACCACAGACCTGTCTACAGACCTTCTGCTAGACCTAGCATCTGATGAATAAAGACCTTCTGTCAGACCTAGCATCTGATGAATAAAGACCTTCTGTCAGACCTAGCATCTGATGACCACAGATCTGTCTACAGACCTTCTGCTAGACCTAGCATCTGATGACCACAGACCTGTCTACAGACCTTCTGCTAGACCTAGCATCTGATGACTACAGACCTTCTGTCAGACCTAGCATCTGATGACTACAGACCTTCTGTCAGACCTAGCATCTGATGACCACAGACCTGTCTACAGACCTTCTGCTAGACCTAGCATCTGATGAATAAAGACCTTCTGTCAGACCTAGCATCTGATGACCACAGACCTGTCTACAGACTTTCTGCTAGACCTAGCATCTGATGAATAAAGACCTTCTGTCAGACCTAGCATCTGATGACTACAGACCTTCTGTCAGACCTAGCATCTGATGACCACAGACCTGTCTACAGACCTTCTGCTAGACCTAGCATCTGATGAATAAAGACCTTCTGTCAGACCTAGCATCTGATGTCTACAGACCTTCTGTCAGACCTAGTGTCTGATGGCTACAGACCTTCTGTCAGACCTAGCATCTGATGACTACAGACCTTCTGTCAGACCTAGTGTCTGATGGCTACAGACCTTCTGTCAGACCTAGCATCTGATGTCTACAGACCTTCTGTCAGACCTAGTGTCTGATGACTACAGACCTGTCAGACCTAGCATCTGATGTCTACAGATCTTCTGTCAGACCTAGTGTCTGATGACTACAGACCTTCTGTCAGACCTAGCATCTGATGACCACAGACCTTCTGTCTAACAGACCTTCTGTCAGACCTAGTGTCTGATGACTACAGACCTTCTGCTAGACCTAGCATCTGATGACAACAGACCTTCTGTCAGACCTAGCATCTGATGTCTACAGACCTTCTGTCAGACCAAGCATCTGATGACTACAGACCTTCTGCTAGACCTAGCATCTGATAACTACAGACCTTCTGTCAGACCTAGCATCTGATGACTACAGACCTTCTGTCAGACCTAGCATCTGATGACCACAGACCTTCTGTCTAACAGACCTTCTGTCAGACCTAGTGTCTGATGACTACAGACCTTCTGTCAGACCTACAGACCTTCTGTCAGACCTAGCATCTGATGACTACAGACCTGTCAAACAGACCTTCTGTCAGACCTAGCATCTGATGACTACAGACCTTCTGTCAGACCTAGCATCTGATGACTACAGACCTTCTGTCAGACCTACCGTCTGATGACTACAGACCTTCTGTCAGACCTAGCATCTGATGACTACAGACCTGTCTAACAGACATTCTGTCAGACCGAGCATCTGATGACTACAGACCTTCTGTTAGACCTAGCATCTGATGACTACATACCTTCTGTCAGACCTAGCATCTGATGACTACAGACCTTCTGTCAGACCTAGCATCTGATGACCACAGACCTGTCTACAGACCTTCTGCTAGACCTAGCATCTGATGACCACAGACCTGTCTACAGACCTTCTGCTAGACCTAGCATCTGATGACCACAGACCTGTCTACAGACCTTCTGCTAGACCTAGCATCTGATGACCACAGACCTTCTGTCAGACCTAGCAGCATCTGATGACTACAGACCTTCTGTCAGACCTAGCATCTGATGAATAAAGACCTTCTGTCAGACCTAGCATCTGATGACCACAGACCTGTCTACAGACCTTCTGCTAGACCTAGCATCTGATGACCACAGACCTGTCTACAGACCTTCTGCTAGACCTAGCATCTGATGACCACAGACCTGTCTACAGACCTTCTGCTAGACCTAGCATCTGATGACCACAGACCTGTCTACAGACCTTCTGCTAGACCTAGCATCTGATGAATAAAGACCTTCTGTCAGACCTAGCATCTGATGAATAAAGACCTTCTGTCAGACCTAGCATCTGATGACCACAGATCTGTCTACAGACCTTCTGCTAGACCTAGCATCTGATGACCACAGACCTGTCTACAGACCTTCTGTCAGACCTAGCATCTGATGACTACAGACCTTCTGTCAGACCTAGCATCTGATGTCTACAGACCTTCTGTCAGACCTAGCATCTGATGACTACAGACCTTCTGTCAGACCTAGCATCTGATGACCACAGACCTGTCTACAGACCTTCTGCTAGACCTAGCATCTGATGAATAAAGACCTTCTGTCAGACCTAGCATCTGATGACTACAGACCTTCTGTCAGACCTAGCATCTGATGACTACAGACCTTCTGTCAGACCTAGCATCTGATGACTACAGACCTTCTGTCAGACCTAGCATCGGATGTCTACAGACCTTCTGTCAGACCTAGTGTCTGATGACTACAGACCTTCTGTCAGACCTAGCATCTGATGTCTACAGATCTTCTGTCAGACCTAGTGTCTGATGACTACAGACCTTCTGCTAGACCTAGCATCTGATGACTACAGACCTTCTGTCAGACCTAGCATCTGATGTCTACAGACCTTCTGTCAGACCTAGTGTCTGATGACTACAGACCTTCTGTCAGACCTAGCATCTGATGACCACAGACCTTCTGTCTAACAGACCTTCTGTCAGACCTAGTGTCTGATGACTACAGACCTTGTGTCAGACCTAGCATCTGATGACCACAGACCTTCTGTCTGACAGACCTTCTGTCAGACTTAGTGTCTGATGACTACAGACCTTCTGTCAGACCTAGCATCTGATTACTACAGACCTTCTGTCAGACCTAGCATCTGATGACTAGAGACCTTCTGTCAGACCTAGCATCTGATGACTACAGACCTTCTGTCAGACCTAGCATCTGATGACCACAGACCTTCTGTCAGACCTAGCATCTGATGACCACAGACCTTCTGTCTAACAGCTCTTCTGTCAGACCTAGCATCTGATGACTACAGACCTTCTGTCAGACCTAGCATCTGATGACCACAGACCTTCTGTCTAACAGACCTTCTGTCAGACCTAGTGTCTGATGACTACAGACCTTCTGTCAGACCTAGCATCTGATGACCACAGACCTTCTGTCTAACAGACCTTCTGTCAGACCTAGTGTCTGATGACTACAGACCTTCAGTCAGACCTAGCATCTGATGACCACAGACCTTCTGTCTAACAGCCCTTCTGTCAGACCTAGCATCTGATGACTACAGACCTTCTGTCAGACCTAGCATCTGATGTCTAACAGACCTTCTGTCAGACCTAGCATCTGATGTCTACATACCTTCTGTCAGACCTAGCATCTGATGACTACAGACCTTCTGTCAGACCAAGCATCTGATGTCTACAGACCTTCTGTCAGACCTAGCATCTGATGACTACAGACCTGTCTACAGACCTTCTGTCAGAACTAGCATCTGATGACTACAGACCTTCTGTTAGACCTAGCATCTGATGACTACACACTTTCTGTCTAACAGACCTTCTGTCAGAACTAGCATCTGATGACTACAGACCTTCTGTCAGACCTAGCATCTGATGACTACAGACCTTCTGTCAGACCTAGTCTCTGATGACTACAGACCTTCTGTCTAACAGACCTTCTGTCAGAACTAGCATCTGATGACTACAGACCTTCTGTTAGACCTAGCATCTGATGACTACAGACCTGTCTACAGACCTTCTGTCAGACCTAGCATCTGATGACTACAGACCTTCTGTCAGACCTAGCGTCTGATGACTACAGATCTTCTGTCAGACCTAGTCTCTGATGACTACAGACCTTCTGTCAGACGTAGCATCTGATGTCTAACAGACCTTCTATTAGACCTAGCATCTGATGACTACAGACCTTCTGTCTAACAGACCTTCTGTCAGACCTAGCATCTGATGACTACAGACCTGTCAAACAGACCTTCTGTCAGACCTAGCATCTGATGACTACAGACCTTCTGTTAGACCTAGCATCTGATGACTACAGACCTGCTAGACCTAGCATCTGATGAATAAAGACCTTCTGTCAGACCTAGCATCTGATGACTACAGACCTTCTGTCAGACCTAGCATCTGATGACTACAGACCTTCTGTCTAACAGCCCTTCTGTAACACTGTAGCTTTTTCCTAACAAGCTGTGTATCTGCTGTCAACACTGTAGCTTTTTCCTAACAAGCTGTGTATCTGCTGTCAACAATGCAGAATTCTCCTACCAAGCTGTGTATCTGCTGTCAACACTGTAGCTTTTTCCTTGCAAGCTGTGCATCTGCTGTCCACAATGCAGAATTCTCCTACCAAGCTGTGTATCTGCTGTCAACACTGCAGCATTCTGTATTTTCCTAACAAGCTGTGTATCTGCTGTCAACACTGTAGCATTCTGTATTTTCCTAACAAGCTGTGTATCTGCTGTCAACAATGCAGCATTCTGTATTTTCCTAACACGCTGTGTATCTGCTGTCAACACTGTAGCATTCTATATTTTCCTAACAAGCTGTGTACCTGCTGTCAACACTGTAGCATTCTGTATTTTCCTAACAAGCTGTGTATCTGCTGACAAGCTGTGTATCTGCTGTCAACACTGTAGCATTCTTTATTTTCCTAACAAGCTGTGTATCTGCTGTCAACACTGTAGCATTCATTGTACATTAGAAAGGTTGTTTCTCCCATGAATCATTTAAAAATAAAAGTAGCACATGACAGTGGGCACACCACACTTACAGTTCTACCTAAAAAAGGATATTTGGTTGTCCTTTTCCAAGCAGAACCCTTTGAGTTCCATGTAGAACCCTTTTTTCACAGAGGGTTCTACCCGGAACCCAAAAAGGTTCTTCGAAAGAGTTATCCTATTAGGACAGCCAAATAACCTCTTTTTGAAAGCCTTTTTAAAAGTGTGAAGCAGTTCATTGTGACAGATCAGGAAGCCATGAGAGCACTGCAGGACACAGCACCTTTTTTATAGAAGGGTTTTGTTTTTCTCTCACCGATGAAGATGAAGGATGTGTCACCAGCATCCACCACTCAAACATAGTGCATGTTTCATAAAAAATGCACCTCATCAGCCTGACACTGAGAAAATGACTCAACCACCTCAAATTATTCATGAATGATGACGCTGTGACCAAAAGTGAATATGTTCAGAAATGAGAGATAGAGAATTCCCCCGAGGTATATCACTGCATCATTTCCATTTAGCGGCCCCTTAATCAATGTCCAGGTCAGTGTGACTCCAGAGAAACACAATACTCTCCCAGTGGACCAAACTGGATGACATCCTTTCAACCAGCTCGGCCTGCTGGGTATTTTATCCTTTTCATCACTTCATCTCATGATTTAACGTTTCTATCCATTTCCAGGTTCTGGTTTGATGAACATTATCATCCATTAAGCAGGTCAGTGAATCAGAAGCTGGAAACACAATACTTTCATCCTTTTATAAATGTAGCCTGTCATTATAACTGGAGAACCGGTTCCCAGTACTATCTGATAGTGACTGTCTAGTCTAGCTTTTAGGGCTCCCAACGTGTGTGTTTTAATTATATATTTCATTTTTTATTTTATTTTAAGCCTTTGGAGAAAGCAATGTGTGCTTTGAGGCCGGCCATAAGGGGTTTATACAGTATGAACCCAAAACATGCATTTGACCCAAGTCTGATCACGACCAGTCAGAACCTACCCTATGAGCCCTCAGTAGAACCTACCCTATGAGCCCTCAGTAGAACCTACCCTATGAGCCCTCAGTAGAACCTACCCTATGAGCCCTCAGTAGAACCTACCCTATGAGCCCTCAGTAGAACCTACCCTATGAGCCCTCAGTAGAACCTACCCTATGAGCCCTCAGTAGAACCTACCCTATGAGCCCTCAGTAGAACCTACCCTATGAGCCCTCAGTAGAACCTACCCTATGAGCCCTCAGTAGAACCTACCCTATGAGCCCTCAGTAGAACCTACCCTATGAGCCCTCAGTAGAACCTACACTATGAGCCCTCAGTAGAACCTACCCTATGAGCCCTCAGTAGAACCTACCCTATGAGCCCTCAGTAGAACCTACCCTATGAGCCCTCAGTAGAACCTACCCTATGAGCCCTCAGTAGAACCTACCCTATGAGCCCTCAGTAGAACCTACCCTATGAGCCCTCAGTAGAACCTACCCTATGAGCCCTCAGTAGAACCTACCCTATGAGCCTTCAGTAGAACCTACCCTATGAGCCCTCAGTAGAACCTACCCTATGAGCCCTCAGTAGAACCTACCCTATGAGCCCTCAGTAGAACAGTAGAAAGGGGAGGAAACAGAGATGGCGACTTCAGTCAGTCACAAACACTTGTAACTTGATTCTGGACTCATAGGACTCTGACTCGGAAGTTTGAAGGAAACCTTTGTACAATTTTTGACAGGTTTGAGGGGAACGTATTCGTTTTTGACAAGTCATGGGAGCCTTTTGTGAGTTTTTTGACAACTTTTTGACAAGTCTGTATCTTTAATCTGTGGCACTTACCCACCACAACAGGAAGAACCCTCATGGCCTTCCTCTCCCTGCCGTTGATCTTGGCTCGCTTCCTCTTCTGCGGCGGCTTCTGCTGGTAGGAGATAGACGGTACGGAGCTGATCCTCTCCCTGTACGCCGAGGGGAACGGGGGGCAGTCCGGCTGCAGATAGTCATCGGTATCCTCCAGCCCCAGCCGGGCCTGAGCCAGGTCCCTCTCGATGATCCTGGGCAGGGGCATGGGCAGCGGCCCGGGGATGGTCCCCGAGGTCGGCATGGCGGCGGCGGCGGCTGCATGCTGAAGCTTCCTGCACGTCTGGATGCTGTTCCTCAGCTTGGCCTTGCGCGCCTCCTCCCACCTCTTCAGGCCCCGGAACATGCCGAAGTAGAGGAGGAGCATGATGGGACAGGGGATGAAGAAGGAGCAGACAGAGGAGTAAACCACGTAGTTGTCATCTTCCAGTTTACACTCGGTGGGGTCCCGGTGTGGGATGTTGTTGATACCCAACATGACTGGGGAAGCCACGGCCAGGGCTATGAGCCAGGTGCCTGACAGCAGGATGATCTGACGCTGGTCAACGTGCTTCCTGTTGTAGTTCAGAGGGATTGACACAGCAATGAACCTGAGGGAAGGGGGGGGGGAGAATTACTTTTACATGGAATGAACTACAGGACAAAATACAAACCCTCCAATAATATAATATAATAATAATAATATATGCCATTTAGCAGACGCTTTTATCCAAAGCGACTTACAGTCATGTGTGCATACATTCTACGTATGGGTGGTCCCGGGAATCGAACCCACTACCCTGGCGTTACAAGCGCCATGCTCTACCAACTGAGCTACAGAAGGACCACTAAAAAGGCCTGTTGTGTTGATGGTTTCCTAAATGAAATGATGAAATATACAGACCACAAACTCTATTATTAAACTCTTTAACATCATCCTCAGCTCTGGTATCTCCCCCAATATTTGGAACCAAGGAATGATCACCCCAATCCACCAAAAAGTGGAGACAAATTTGACCAGAATAACTACCGTGGGATATGCGTCAACAGCAACCTTGGGAAAATCCTGTGCATTATCATTAACACCAGATGTGTACATTTCCTCAGCAAAAAGAATGTACTGAGCAAACGTCAAATGGGCTTTAACATTTTTTTTTTACCGTACAACAGACCACGTATTCACCCTGCAAACCCTAATTGACAAACAAACATGTAAAGTTTTCTCGTACTTTGTTTATTTCAAAAAAGCTTGACTCAATTTGGCATGAGGGTTGTACAAATGAATGGAAAGTGGTGTTGGGGGAGACACATCCGACATTATAAAATCCATGTATTTGTGTACACAAACAAAGTGCATAGTTAAAATGGGCAAAAAACGACCATTTCTTTCCACAGGGCCGGGGGGTGAGACAGGGATGCAGCTTAAGCCCCACCCTCTTCAACATATATATCAACAAATTGGCGAGGGCAACAGTCCGCAGCACCCGGCCTCAACCTACTAGAATCTGAAGTCAAATGTCTACTGTTTCCTGATGATCCTGGTGCTTCTGTCCTCAACCAAGGAGGGCCTACAACAGCACCTAGATCTGTCCCCAACCAAGGAGGGCCTACAACAGCACCTAGATCTGTCCCCAACCAAGGAGGGCCTACAACAGCACCTAGATCTGTCCCCAACCAAGGAGGGCCTACAACAGCACCTAGATCTGTCCCCAACCAAGGATGGCCTACAACAGCACCTAGATCTGTCCACAACCAAGGAGGGCCTACAACAGCACCTAGATCTGTCCCCAACCAAGGAGGGCCTACAACAGCACCTAGATCTTCTACACAGATTCTGTTAGACCTGGGCCCTGACAGTACATCTCAGTAAGACCAAAATAACGGTGTTCCAAAAAAGGTCCAGTCGCCAGGACCACAAATACAAATTCCATCTAGACATCATTGCCCTAGAGCACACAAAAAACTATACATACCTTGGCCTAAACATCAGCGCCACAGGTAACTTCCACAAAGCTGTGAACGATCTGAGAGACAAGGCAATAAGGGCCTTCTATGCCATCAAAAGGAACATAAAATGTAACATACCAATTAGGATCTGGCTAAAAATACTTGAATCAGTTATAGAACCCATTTCCCTTTATGGTTGTGAGGTCTGGGGTCCGCTCACCAACCAATAATTCACAAAATGGGACAAACACCGAATTGAGACTCAGCATGCAGAATTCTGCAAAAATATCCTCAGTGTACAACGTAAAACACCAAATAATGCCTGCAAAGCAGAACTAAGTCGATACCCGCTAATTATCAAAATCCAGAAAAGAGACGTTAAATTCTACAACCACCTAAAAGGAAGCGATTCCCAAACCTTCCATAACAAAGCCATCACCTACAGAGAGATGAACCTGGAGAAGAGTCCCCTAAGCAAGCTGGTTCGGGGCTCTGTTCACAAACACAAACACACCCCACAGAGCCCCAGGACAGAAACACAATTAGACCCAAACCAAATCATGAGAAAACAAAAAGATAATTACTTAACACATTGGAAAGAAATTACCAAAAAAACAGAGCAAACTAGAATGCTATTATGGCCCTAAACAGAGAGTACACAGTGGCAGAGTAACGAGTACACAGTGGCAGAGTAATGAGTACGCTGAGAGTCGGGAAGCAAGTTCAGGGAGGGAGTGTTTCAATACATAAATGCGACTAAATACAAAACAAGACACACAAACAACACATAGACATGACACTGGAACAGAAACAATAACGCCTGGGGAAGGAACCAAAGGGAGTGACAGATATAGGGAAGGAACCAAAGGGAGTGAGGAAGGAACCAAAGGGAGACACAAGGAACCAAAGGGAGAACATATATAGGGAAGGAACCAAAGGGAGAGACACATATAGGGAAGGAACCAAAGGGAGAGACATATATAGGGAAGGAACCAAAGGGAGAGACATATATAGGGAAGGAACCAAAGGGAGAGACATATATAGGGAAGGAACCAAAGGGAGAGACATATATAGGGAAGGAACCAAAGGGAGAGACATATATAGGGAAGGAACCAAAGGGAGAGACATATATAGGGAAGGAACCAAAGGGAGAGACATATATAGGGAAGGAACCAAAGGGAGAGACATATATAGGGAAGCAACCAAAGGGAGAGACATATATAGGGAAGGAACCAAAGGGAGAGACATATATAGGGAAGGAACCAAAGGGAGAGACACATATAGGGAAGGAACCAAAGGGAGAGACACATATAGGGAAGGAACCAAAGGGAGAGACACATATAGGGAAGGAACCAAAGGGAGAGACACATATAGGGAAGGAACCAAAGGGAGAGACATATATAGGGAAGGAACCAAAGGGAGTAACATATATAGGGAAGGAACCAAAGGGAGTGACATATATAGGGAAGGAACCAAAGGGAGTGACATATATAGGGAAGGAACCAAAGGGAGTAACATATAGGGAAGGAACCAAAGGGAGTGCATATATAGGGAAGGAACCAAAGGGAGTGGCATATATAGGGAAGGAACCAAAGGGAGAGACATATATAGGGAAGGAACCAAAGGGAGTGACATATATAGGGAAGGAACCAAAGGGAGAGACATATATAGGGAAGGAACCAAAGGGAGAGACATATATAGGGAAGGAACCAAAGGAAGAGACATATATAGGGAAGGAACCAAAGGGAGTGACATATATAGGGAAGGAACCAAAGAGAGTGACATATAGGGAAGGAACCAAAGGGAGGGACATATATAGGGAAGGAACCAAAGAGAGTGACATATAGGGAAGGAACCAAAGGGAGTGACATATATAGGGAAGGAACCAAAGGGAGTGACATACATAGGGAAGGAACCAAAGGGAGTGACATATATAGGGAAGGAACCAAAGGGAGAGACATATATAGGGAAGGAACCAAAGGGAGTGACATATATAGGGAAGGAACCAAAGGGAGAGACACATATAGGGAAGGAACCAAAGGGAGAGACATATAGGGAAGGAACCAAAGGGAGAGACACATATAGGGAAGGAACCAAAGGGAGAGACATATATAGGGAAGGAACCAAAGGGAGAGACACATATAGGGAAGGAACCAAAGGGAGAGACATATAGGGAAGGAACCAAAGGGAGAGACACATATAGGGAAGGAACCAAAGGGAGAGACATATATAGGGAAGGAACCAAAGGGAGAGACACATATAGGGAAGGAACCAAAGGGAGAGACATATATAGGGAAGGAACCAAAGGGAGAGACACATATAGGGAAGGAACCAAAGGGAGAGACATATATAGGGAAGGAACCAAAGGGAGAGACATATATAGGGAAGGAACCAAAGGGAGTGACATATATAGGGAAGGAACCAAAGGGAGTGACATACATAGGGAAGGAACCAAAGGGAGTGACATATATAGGGAAGGAACCAAAGGGAGAGACATATATAGGGAAGGAACCAAAGGGAGTGACATATATAGGGAAGGAACCAAAGGGAGAGACATATATAGGGAAGGAACCAAAGGAGAGACACATATAGGGAAGGAACCAAAGGGAGAGACATATATAGGGAAGGAACCAAAGGGAGAGACATATATAGGGAAGGAACCAAAGGGAGTGACATATATAGGGAAGGAACCAAAGGGAGTGACATACATAGGGAAGGAACCAAAGGGAGAGACATATATAGGGAAGGAACCAAAGGGAGAGACATATATAGGGAAGGAACCAAAGGGAGTGGCATATATAGGGAAGGAACCAAAGGGAGAGACATATATAGGGAAGGACACTGGAACAGAAACAATAACGCCTGGGGAAGGAACCAAAGGGAGAGACACATATAGGGAAGGAACCAAAGGGAGAGACATATATAGGGAAGGACACTGGAACAGAAACAATAACGCCTGGGGAAGGAACCAAAGGGAGATACATATATAGGGAAGGAACCAAAGGGAGTGGCATATATAGGGAAGGAACCAAAGGGAGAGACACATATAGGGAAGGAACCAAAGGGAGAGACATATATAGGGAAGGAACCAAAGGGAGAGACATATATAGGGAAGGAGCCAAAGGGAGAGACATATATAGGGAAGGAACCAAAGGGAGTGACATATATAGGGAAGGAACCAAAGGGAGTGACATATATAGGGAAGGAACCAAAGGGAGAGACACATATAGGGAAGGAACCAAAGGGAGAGACACATATAGGGAAGGAACCAAAGGGAGAGACACATATAGGGAAGGAACCAAAGGGAGAGACACATATAGGGAAGGAACCAAAGGGAGAGACACATATAGGGAAGGAACCAAAGGGAGAGACATATATAGGGAAGGAACCAAAGGGAGTAACATATATAGGGAAGGAACCAAAGGGAGTGACATATATAGGGAAGGAACCAAAGGGAGTGACATATATAGGGAAGGAACCAAAGGGAGTAACATATATAGGGAAGGAACCAAAGGGAGTGCATATATAGGGAAGGAACCAAAGGGAGTGGCATATATAGGGAAGGAACCAAAGGGAGAGACATATATAGGGAAGGAACCAAAGGGAGTGACATATATAGGGAAGGAACCAAAGGGAGAGACATATATAGGGAAGGAACCAAAGGGAGAGACATATATAGGGAAGGAACCAAAGGAAGAGACATATATAGGGAAGGAACCAAAGGGAGTGACATATATAGGGAAGGAACCAAAGAGAGTGACATATATAGGGAAGGAACCAAAGGGAGGGACATATATAGGGAAGGAACCAAAGAGAGTGACATATATAGGGAAGGAACCAAAGGGAGTGACATATATAGGGAAGGAACCAAAGGGAGTGACATACATAGGGAAGGAACCAAAGGGAGTGACATATATAGGGAAGGAACCAAAGGGAGAGACATATATAGGGAAGGAACCAAAGGGAGTGACATATATAGGGAAGGAACCAAAGGGAGAGACATATATAGGGAAGGAACCAAAGGGAGAGACATATATAGGGAAGGAACCAAAGGGAGAGACATATATAGGGAAGGAACCAAAGGGAGAGACATATATGGGGAAGGAACCAAAGGGAGAGACACATATAGCGAAGGAACCAAAGGGAGAGACATATATAGGGAAGGAACCAAAGGGAGAGACATATATAGGGAAGGAACCAAAGGGAGGGACATATATAGGGAAGGAACCAAAGGGAGGGACATATATAGGGAAGGAACCAAAGGGAGTGACATATATAGGGAAGGAACCAAAGGGAGAGACACATATAGGGAAGGAACCAAAGGGAGAGACATATATAGGGAAGGAACCAAAGGGAGAGACATATATAGGGAAGGAACCAAAGGGAGTGACATATATAGGGAAGGAACCAAAGAGAGGGACATATATAGGGAAGGAACCAAAGGGAGAGACATATATAGGGAAGGAACCAAAGGGAGAGACATATATAGGGAAGGAACCAAAGGGAGAGACATATATAGGGAAGGAACCAAAGGGAGAGACATATATAGGGAAGGAACCAAAGGGAGAGACATATATAGGGAAGGAACCAAAGGGAGAGACATATATAGGGAAGGAACCAAAGGGAGAGACATATATAGGGAAGGAACCAAAGGGAGAGACATATATAGGGAAGGAACCAAAGGGAGTGACATATATAGGGAAGGAACCAAAGGGAGAGACATATATAGGGAAGGAACCAAAGGGAGTGGCATATATAGGGAAGGAACCAAAGGGAGAGACATATATAGGGAAGGAACCAAAGGGAGTGACATATATAGGGAAGGAACCAAAGGGAGAGACATATATAGGGAAGGAACCAAAGGGAGTGACATATATAGGGAAGGAACCAAAGGGACAGACATATATAGGGAAGGAACCAAAGGGAGAGACATATATAGGGAAGGAACCAAAGGGAGAGACATATATAGGGAAGGAACCAAAGGGAGAGACATATATAGGGAAGGAACCAAAGGGAGTGACATATATAGGGAAGGAACCAAAGGGAGAGACATATATAGGGAAGGAACCAAAGGGAGTGACATATATAGGTAAGGAACCAAAGGGAGAGACACAGGGGACCCATGTCCCACAACACAAGGGACCCATTTCAAACGACACAGGGGACCCATTTCCCACGACACAGGGGACCCATTTCGGGAGGTAGCGGGGTTAACACCATTAGAAGTAGAGACTCAGGAGGTAGAGGGGTCAACACCATTAGAAGTAGAGACTCAGGAGGTAGAGGGGTCAACACCATTAGAAGTAGAGACTCAGGAGGTAGAGGGGTCAACACCATTAGAAGTAGAGACTCAGGAGGTAGAGGGGTCAACACCATTAGAAGTAGAGAGACTCAGGAGGTAGAGGGGTCAACACCATTAAAAGTAGAGACTCAGGAGGTAGAGGGGTCAACACCATTAGAAGTAGAGACTCAGGAGGTAGAGGGGTCAACACCATTAGAAGTAGAGACTCAGGAGGTAGAGGGGTCAACACCATTAGAAGTAGAGACTCAGGAGGTAGAGGGGTCAACACCATTAAAAGTAGAGACTCAGGAGGTAGAGGGGTCAACACCATTAGAAGTAGAGACTCAGGAGGTAGAGGGGTCAACACCATTAAAAGTAGACTCGGGAGGTAGAGGGGTCAACACCATTAGAAGTAGAGACTCAGGAGGTAGAGGGGTCAACACCATTAGAAGTAGAGAGACTCAGGAGGTAGAGGGGTCAACACCATTAAAAGTAGATACTCAGGAGGTAGAGGGGTCAACACCATTAGAAGTAGAGACTCAGGAGGTAGAGGGGTCAACACCATTAGAAGTAGAGAGACTCAGGAGGTAGAGGGGTCAACACCATTAAAAGTAGAGACTCAGGAGGTAGAGGGGTCAACACCATTAGAAGTAGAGACTCAGGAGGTAGAGGGGTCAACACCATTAGAAGTAGAGACTCAGGAGGTAGAGGGGTCAACACCATTAGAAGTAGAGAGACTCAGGAGGTAGAGGGGTCAACACCATTAAAAGTAGAGACTCAGGAGGTAGAGGGGTCAACACCATTAGAAGTAGAGACTCAGGAGGTAGAGGGGTCAACACCATTAAAAGTAGAGACTCGGGAGGTAGAGGGGTCAACACCATTAGAAGTAGAGACTCTGGAGGTAGAGGGGTCAACACCATTAAAAGTAGAGACTCAGGAGGTAGAGGGGTCAACACCATTAGAAGTAGAGACTCTGGAGGTAGAGGGGTCAACACCATTAGAAGTAGAGAGACTCAGGAGGTAGAGGGGTCAACACCATTAAAAGTAGAGACTCAGGAGGTAGAGGGGTCAACACCATTAAAAGTAGAGACTCAGGAGGTAGAGGGGTCAACACCATTAGAAGTAGAGACTCAGGAGGTAGAGGGGTCAACACCATTAGAAG
>NW_025745771.1:232500-247500 GCF_021184085.1 Oncorhynchus gorbuscha | reverse complement strand
GCCTGGCTCAGTAGATTACCTAGCTGGAACAACTCTCCTGTAACGAGCATGTTAACACTCTGCCTGGCTCAGTAGATTACCTAGCTGGAACAACTCTCCTGTAACGAGCATGTTAACACTCTGCCTGGCTCAGTAGATTACCTAGCTGGAACAACTCCCCTGTAACGAGCATGTTAACACTCTGCCTGGCTCAGTAGATTACCTAGCTGGAACAACTCTCCTGTAACGAGCATGTTAACACTCTGCCTGCCTGGCTCAGTAGATTACCTAGCTGGAACAACTCTCCTGTAACGAGCATGTTAACACTCTGCCTGCCTGGCTCAGTAGATTACCTAGCTGGAACAACTCTCCTGTAACGAGCATGTTAACACTCTGCCTGGCTCAGTAGATTACCTAGCTGGAACAACTCTCCTGTAACGAGCATGTTAACACTCTGCCTGGCTCAGTAGATTACCTAGCTGGAACAACTCTCCTGTAACGAGCATGTTAACACTCTGCCTGGCTCAGTAGATTACCTAGCTGGAACAACTCTCCTGTAACGAGCATGTTAACACTCTGCCTGGCTCAGTAGATTACCTAGCTGGAACAACTCTCCTGTAACGAGCATGTTAACACTCTGCCTGCCAGGCTCAGTAGATTACCTAGCTGGAACAACACTCCTGTAACGAGCATGTTAACACTCTGCCTGGCTGGCTCAGTAGATTACCTAGCTGGAACAACTCTCCTGTAACGAGCATGTTAACACTCTGCCTGGCTCAGTAGATTACCTAGCTGGAACAACTCTCCTGTAACGAGCATGTTAACACTCTGCCTGGCTGGCTCAGTAGATTACCTAGCTGGAACAACTCTCCTGTAACGAGCATGTTAACACTCTGCCTGGCTCAGTAGATTACCTAGCTGGAACAACTCTCCTGTAACGAGCATGTTAACACTCTGCCTGGCTCAGTAGATTACCTAGCTGGAACAACTCTCCTGTAACGAGCATGTTAACACTCTGCCTGCCTGGCTCAGTAGATTACCTAGCTGGAACAACTCTCCTGTAACGAGCATGTTAACACTCTGCCTGGCTCAGTAGATTACCTAGCTGGAACAACTCTCCTGTAACGAGCATGTTAACACTCTGCCTGGCTCAGTAGATTACCTAGCTGGAACAACTCTCCTGTAACGAGCATGTTAACACTCTGCCTGGCTGGCTCAGTAGATTACCTAGCTGGAACAACTCTCCTGTAACGAGCATGTTAACACTCTGCCTGCCTGGCTCAGTAGATTACCTAGCTGGAACAACTCTCCTGTAATGAGCATGTTAACACTCTGCCTGGCTCAGTAGATTACCTAGCTGGAACAACTCTCCTGTAACGAGCATGTTAACACTCTGCCTGCCTGGCTCAGTAGATTACCTAGCTGGAACAACTCTCCTGTAACGAGCATGTTAACACTCTGCCTGGCTCAGTAGATTACCTAGCTGGAACAACTCTCCTGTAACGAGCATGTTAACACTCTGCCTGGCTCAGTAGATTACCTAGCTGGAACAACTCTCCTGTAACGAGCATGTTAACACTCTGCCTGGCTGGCTCAGTAGATTACCTAGCTGGAACAACTCTCCTGTAATGAGCATGTTAACACTCTGCCTGGCTGGCTCAGTAGATTACCTAGCTGGAACAACTCTCCTGTAACGAGCATGTTAACACTCTGCCTGCCTGGCTCAGTAGATTACCTAGCTGGAACAACTCTCCTGTAACGAGCATGTTAACACTCTGCCTGCCTGGCTCAGTAGATTACCTAGCTGGAACAACTCTCCTGTAACGAGCATGTTAACACTCTGCCTGGCTCAGTAGATTACCTAGCTGGAACAACTCTCCTGTAACGAGCATGTTAACACTCTGCCTGGCTGGCTCAGTAGATTACCTAGCTGGAACAACTCTCCTGTAACGAGCATGTTAACACTCTGCCTGCCTGGCTCAGTAGATTACCTAGCTGGAACAACTCTCCTGTAACGAGCATGTTAACACTCTGCCTGCCTGGCTCAGTAGATTACCTAGCTGGAACAACTCTCCTGTAACGAGCATGTTAACACTCTGCCTGGCTCAGTAGATTACCTAGCTGGAACAACTCTCCTGTAACGAGCATGTTAACACTCTGCCTGCCTGGCTCAGTAGATTACCTAGCTGGAACAACTCCCCTGTAACGAGCATGTTAACACTCTGCCTGGCTCAGTAGATTACCTAGCTGGAACAACTCTCCTGTAACGAGCATGTTAACACTCTGCCTGCCTGGCTCAGTAGATTACCTAGCTGGAACAACTCTCCTGTAACGAGCATGTTAACACTCTGCCTGCCTGGCTCAGTAGATTACCTAGCTGGAACAACTCTCCTGTAACGAGTATGTTAACACTCTGCCTGGCTCAGTAGATTACCTAGCTGGAACAACTCTCCTGTAACGAGCATGTTAACACTCTGCCTGGCTCAGTAGATTACCTAGCTGGAACAACTCTCCTGTAACGAGCATGTTAACACTCTGCCTGCCTGGCTCAGTAGATTACCTAGCTGGAACAACTCTCCTGTAACGAGCATGTTAACACTCTGCCTGGCTCAGTAGATTACCTAGCTGGAACAACTCTCCTGTAACGAGCATGTTAACACTCTGCCTGGCTCAGTAGATTACCTAGCTGGAACAACTCTCCTGTAACGAGCATGTTAACACTCTGCCTGCCTGGCTCAGTAGATTACCTAGCTGGAACAACTCTCCTGTAACTGGAACAACTCTCCTGAGCATGTTAACACTCTGCCTGGCTCAGTAGATTACCTAGCTGGAACAACTCTCCTGTAACGAGCATGTTAACACTCTGCCTGCCTGGCTCAGTAGATTACCTAGCTGGAACAACTCTCCTGTAACGAGCATGTTAACACTCTGCCTGGCTCAGTAGATTACCTAGCTGGAACAACTCTCCTGTAACGAGCATGTTAACACTTTGCCTGCCTGGCTCAGTAGATTACCTAGCTGGAACAACTCTCCTGTAACGAGCATGTTAACACTCTGCCTGGCTCAGTAGATTACCTAGCTGGAACAACTCTCCTGTAACGAGCATGTTAACACTCTGCCTGGCTCAGTAGATTACCTAGCTGGAACAACTCTCCTGTAACGAGCATGTTAACACTCTGCCTGCCTGGCTCAGTAGATTACCTAGCTGGAACAACTCTCCTGTAACGAGCATGTTAACACTCTGCCTGCCTGGCTCAGTAGATTACCTAGCTGGAACAACTCTCCTGTAACGAGCATGTTAACACTCTGCCTGCCTGGCTCAGTAGATTACCTAGCTGGAACAACTCTCCTGTAACGAGCATGTTAACACTCTGCCTGCCTGGCTCAGTAGATTACCTAGCTGGAACAACTCTCCTGTAACGAGCATGTTAACACTCTGCCTGGCTCAGTAGATTACCTAGCTGGAACAACTCTCCTGTAACGAGCATGTTAACACTCTGCCTGCCTGGCTCAGTAGATTACCTAGCTGGAACAACTCTCCTGTAACGAGCATGTTAACACTCTGCCTGGCTCAGTAGATTACCTAGCTGGAACAACTCTCCTGTAACGAGCATGTTAACACTCTGCCTGGCTCAGTAGATTACCTAGCTGGAACAACTCTCCTGTAACGAGCATGTTAACACTCTGCCTGGCTCAGTAGATTACCTAGCTGGAACAACTCTCCTGTAACGAGCATGTTAACACTCTGCCTGGCTCAGTAGATTACCTAGCTGGAACAACTCTCCTGTAACGAGCATGTTAACACTCTGCCTGGCTCAGTAGATTACCTAGCTGGAACAACTCTCCTGTAACGAGCATGTTAACACTCTGCCTGCCTGGCTCAGTAGATTACCTAGCTGGAACAACTCTCCTGTAACGAGCATGTTAACACTCTGCCTGGCTCAGTAGATTACCTAGCTGGAACAACTCTCCTGTAACGAGCATGTTAACACTCTGCCTGCATGTTAACAACTCTGCCTGGCTCAGTAGATTACCTAGCTGGAACAACTCTCCTGTAACGAGCATGTTAACACTCTGCCTGGCTCAGTAGATTACCTAGCTGGAACAACTCTCCTGTAACGAGCATGTTAACACTCTGCCTGCCTGGCTCAGTAGATTACCTAGCTGGAACAACTCTCCTGTAACGAGCATGTTAACACTCTGCCTGGCTCAGTAGATTACCTAGCTGGAACAACTCTCCTGTAACGAGCATGTTAACACTCTGCCTGGCTCAGTAGATTACCTAGCTGGAACAACTCTCCTGTAACGAGCATGTTAACACTCTGCCTGGCTCAGTAGATTACCTAGCTGGAACAACTCTCCTGTAACGAGCATGTTAACACTCTGCCTGGCTGGCTCAGTAGATTACCTAGCTGGAACAACTCTCCTGTAACGAGCATGTTAACACTCTGCCTGCCTGGCTCAGTAGATTACCTAGCTGGAACAACTCTCCTGTAACGAGCATGTTAACACTCTGCCTGCCTGGCTCAGTAGATTACTTAGCTGGAACAACTCTCCTGTAACGAGCATGTTAACACTCTGCCTGGCTCAGTAGATTACCTAGCTGGAACAACTCTCCTGTAACGAGCATGTTAACACTCTGCCTGCCTGGCTCAGTAGATTACCTAGCTGGAACAACTCTCCTGTAACGAGCATGTTAACACTCTGCCTGGCTCAGTAGATTACCTAGCTGGAACAACTCTCCTGTAACGAGCATGTTAACACTCTGCCTGCCTGGCTCAGTAGATTACCTAGCTGGAACAACTCTCCTGTAACGAGCATGTTAACACTCTGCCTGCCTGGCTCAGTAGATTACCTAGCTGGAACAACTCTCCTGTAACGAGCATGTTAACACTCTGCCTGGCTCAGTAGATTACCTAGCTGGAACAACTCTCCTGTAACGAGCATGTTAACACTCTGCCTGGCTCAGTAGATTACCTAGCTGGAACAACTCTCCTGTAACGAGCATGTTAACACTCTGCCTGCCTGGCTCAGTAGATTACCTAGCTGGAACAACTCTCCTGTAACGAGCATGTTAACACTCTGCCTGGCTCAGTAGATTACCTAGCTGGAACAACTCTCCTGTAACGAGCATGTTAACACTCTGCCTGCCTGGCTCAGTAGATTACCTAGCTGGAACAACTCTCCTGTAACGAGCATGTTAACACTCTGCCTGGCTCAGTAGATTACCTAGCTGGAACAACTCTCCTGTAACGAGCATGTTAACACTCTGCCTGGCTCAGTAGATTACCTAGCTGGAACAACTCTCCTGTAACGAGCATGTTAACACTCTGCCTGGCTCAGTAGATTACCTAGCTGGAACAACTCTCCTGTAACGAGCATGTTAACACTCTGCCTGGCTCAGTAGATTACCTAGCTGGAACAACTCTCCTGTAACGAGCATGTTAACACTCTGCCTGGCTCAGTAGATTACCTAGCTGGAACAACTCTCCTGTAACGAGCATGTTAACACTCTGCCTGCCTGGCTCAGTAGATTACCTAGCTGGAACAACTCTCCTGTAACGAGCATGTTAACACTCTGCCTGGCTCAGTAGATTACCTAGCTGGAACAACTCTCCTGTAACGAGCATGTTAACACTCTGCCTGGCTCAGTAGATTACCTAGCTGGAACAACTCTCCTGTAACGAGCATGTTAACACTCTGCCTGGCTCAGTAGATTACCTAGCTGGAACAACTCTCCTGTAACGAGCATGTTAACACTCTGCCTGCCTGGCTCAGTAGATTACCTAGCTGGAACAACTCTCCTGTAACGAGCATGTTAACACTCTGCCTGGCTCAGTAGATTACCTAGCTGGAACAACTCTCCTGTAACGAGCATGTTAACACTCTGCCTGGCTCAGTAGATTACCTAGCTGGAACAACTCTCCTGTAACGAGCATGTTAACACTCTGCCTGGCTGGCTCAGTAGATTACCTAGCTGGAACAACTCTCCTGTAACGAGCATGTTAACACTCTGCCTGGCTGGCTCAGTAGATTACCTAGCTGGAACAACTCTCCTGTAACGAGCATGTTAACACTCTGCCTGCCTGGCTCAGTAGATTACCTAGCTGGAACAACTCTCCTGTAACGAGCATGTTAACACTCTGCCTGGCTCAGTAGATTACCTAGCTGGAACAACTCTCCTGTAACGAGCATGTTAACACTCTGCCTGCCTGGCTCAGTAGATTACCTAGCTGGAACAACTCTCCTGTAACGAGCATGTTAACACTCTGCCTGGCTCAGTAGATTACCTAGCTGGAACAACTCTCCTGTAACGAGCATGTTAACACTCTGCCTGCCTGGCTCAGTAGATTACCTAGCTGGAACAACTCTCCTGTAACGAGCATGTTAACACTCTGCCTGGCTCAGTAGATTACCTAGCTGGAACAACTCTCCTGTAACGAGCATGTTAACACTTTGCCTGCCTGGCTCAGTAGATTACCTAGCTGGAACAACTCTCCTGTAACGAGCATGTTAACACTCTGCCTGGCTCAGTAGATTACCTAGCTGGAACAACTCTCCTGTAACGAGCATGTTAACACTCTGCCTGGCTCAGTAGATTACCTAGCTGGAACAACTCTCCTGTAACGAGCATGTTAACACTCTGCCTGGCTCAGTAGATTACCTAGCTGGAACAACTCTCCTGTAACGAGCATGTTAACACTCTGCCTGGCTCAGTAGATTACCTAGCTGGAACAACTCTCCTGTAACGAGCATGTTAACACTCTGCCTGGCTCAGTAGATTACCTAGCTGGAACAACTCTCCTGTAACGAGCATGTTAACACTCTGCCTGGCTCAGTAGATTACCTAGCTGGAACAACTCTCCTGTAACGAGCATGTTAACACTCTGCCTGGCTCAGTAGATTACCTAGCTGGAACAACTCTCCTGTAACGAGCATGTTAACACTCTGCCTGCCTGGCTCAGTAGATTACCTAGCTGGAACAACTCTCCTGTAACGAGCATGTTAACACTCTGCCTGGCTCAGTAGATTACCTAGCTGGAACAACTCTCCTGTAACGAGCATGTTAACACTCTGCCTGGCTCAGTAGATTACCTAGCTGGAACAACTCTCCTGTAACGAGCATGTTAACACTCTGCCTGGCTCAGTAGATTACCTAGCTGGAACAACTCTCCTGTAACGAGCATGTTAACACTCTGCCTGGCTCAGTAGATTACCTAGCTGGAACAACTCTCCTGTAACGAGCATGTTAACACTCTGCCTGGCTCAGTAGATTACCTAGCTGGAACAACTCTCCTGTAACGAGCATGTTAACACTCTGCCTGCCTGGCTCAGTAGATTACCTAGCTGGAACAACTCTCCTGTAACGAGCATGTTAACACTCTGCCTGGCTCAGTAGATTACCTAGCTGGAACAACTCTCCTGTAACGAGCATGTTAACACTCTGCCTGGCTGGCTCAGTAGATTACCTAGCTGGAACAACTCTCCTGTAACGAGCATGTTAACACTCTGCCTGCCTGGCTCAGTAGATTACCTAGCTGGAACAACTCTCCTGTAACGAGCATGTTAACACTCTGCCTGCCTGGCTCAGTAGATTACCTAGCTGGAACAACTCTCCTGTAACGAGCATGTTAACACTCTGCCTGGCTCAGTAGATTACCTAGCTGGAACAACTCTCCTGTAACGAGCATGTTAACACTCTGCCTGCCTGGCTCAGTAGATTACCTAGCTGGAACAACTCTCCTGTAACGAGCATGTTAACACTCTGCCTGGCTCAGTAGATTACCTAGCTGGAACAACTCTCCTGTAACGAGCATGTTAACACTCTGCCTGCCTGGCTCAGTAGATTACCTAGCTGGAACAACTCTCCTGTAACGAGCATGTTAACACTCTGCCTGGCTCAGTAGATTACCTAGCTGGAACAACTCTCCTGTAACGAGCATGTTAACACTCTGCCTGCCTGGCTCAGTAGATTACCTAGCTGGAACAACTCTCCTGTAACGAGCATGTTAACACTCTGCCTGCCTGGCTCAGTAGATTACCTAGCTGGAACAACTCTCCTGTAACGAGCATGTTAACACTCTGCCTGCCTGGCTCAGTAGATTACCTAGCTGGAACAACTCTCCTGTAACGAGCATGTTAACACTCTGCCTGCCTGGCTCAGTAGATTACCTAGCTGGAACAACTCTCCTGTAACGAGCATGTTAACACTCTGCCTGCCTGGCTCAGTAGATTACCTAGCTGGAACAACTCTCCTGTAACGAGCATGTTAACACTCTGCCTGCCTGGCTCAGTAGATTACCTAGCTGGAACAACTCTCCTGTAACGAGCATGTTAACACTCTGCCTGCCTGGCTCAGTAGATTACCTAGCTGGAACAACTCTCCTGTAACGAGCATGTTAACACTCTGCCTGGCTCAGTAGATTACCTAGCTGGAACAACTCTCCTGTAACGAGCATGTTAACACTCTGCCTGGCTCAGTAGATTACCTAGCTGGAACAACTCTCCTGTAACGAGCATGTTAACACTCTGCCTGGCTCAGTAGATTACCTAGCTGGAACAACTCTCCTGTAACGAGCATGTTAACACTCTGCCTGCCTGGCTCAGTAGATTACCTAGCTGGAACAACTCTCCTGTAACGAGCATGTTAACACTCTGCCTGGCTCAGTGGATTACCTAGCTGGAACAACTCTCCTGTAACGAGCATGTTAACACTTTGCCTGCCTGGCTCAGTAGATTACCTAGCTGGAACAACTCTCCTGTAACGAGCATGTTAACACTCTGCCTGGCTCAGTAGATTACCTAGCTGGAACAACTCTCCTGTAACGAGCATGTTAACACTCTGCCTGCCTGGCTCAGTAGATTACCTAGCTGGAACAACTCTCCTGTAACGAGCATGTTAACACTCTGCCTGCCTGGCTCAGTAGATTACCTAGCTGGAACAACTCTCCTGTAACGAGCATGTTAACACTCTGCCTGCCTGGCTCAGTAGATTACCTAGCTGGAACAACTCTCCTGTAACGAGCATGTTAACACTCTGCCTGCCTGGCTCAGTAGATTACCTAGCTGGAACAACTCTCCTGTAACGAGCATGTTAACACTCTGCCTGGCTCAGTAGATTACCTAGCTGGAACAACTCTCCTGTAACGAGCATGTTAACACTCTGCCTGCCTGGCTCAGTAGATTACCTAGCTGGAACAACTCTCCTGTAACGAGCATGTTAACACTCTGCCTGCCTGGCTCAGTAGATTACCTAGCTGGAACAACTCTCCTGTAACGAGCATGTTAACACTCTGCCTGGCTCAGTAGATTACCTAGCTGGAACAACTCTCCTGTAACGAGCATGTTAACACTCTGCCTGGCTCAGTAGATTACCTAGCTGGAACAACTCTCCTGTAATGAGCATGTTAACACTCTGCCTGGCTCAGTAGATTACCTAGCTGGAACAACTCTCCTGTAACGAGCATGTTAACACTCTGCCTGGCTCAGTAGATTACCTAGCTGGAACAACTCTCCTGTAACGAGCATGTTAACACTCTGCCTGGCTCAGTAGATTACCTAGCTGGAACAACTCTCCTGTAACGAGCATGTTAACACTCTGCCTGCCTGGCTCAGTAGATTACCTAGCTGGAACAACTCTCCTGTAACGAGCATGTTAACACTCTGCCTGGCTCAGTAGATTACCTAGCTGGAACAACTCTCCTGTAACAAGCATGTTAACACTCTGCCTGGCTCAGTAGATTACCTAGCTGGAACAACTCTCCTGTAACGAGCATGTTAACACTCTGCCTGGCTCAGTAGATTACCTAGCTGGAACAACTCTCCTGTAACGAGCATGTTAACACTCTGCCTGCCTGGCTCAGTAGATTACCTAGCTGGAACAACTCTCCTGTAACGAGCATGTTAACACTCTGCCTGGCTCAGTAGATTACCTAGCTGGAACAACTCTCCTGTAATGAGCATGTTAACACTCTGCCTGGCTCAGTAGATTACCTAGCTGGAACAACTCTCCTGTAACGAGCATGTTAACACTCTGCCTGGCTGGCTCAGTAGATTACCTAGCTGGAACAACTCTCCTGTAACGAGCATGTTAACACTCTGCCTGCCTGGCTCAGTAGATTACCTAGCTGGAACAACTCTCCTGTAACGAGCATGTTAACACTCTGCCTGGCTCAGTAGATTACCTAGCTGGAACAACTCTCCTGTAACGAGCATGTTAACACTCTGCCTGCCTGGCTCAGTAGATTACCTAGCTGGAACAACTCTCCTGTAACGAGCATGTTAACACTCTGCCTGGCTCAGTAGATTACCTAGCTGGAACAACTCTCCTGTAACGAGCATGTTAACACTCTGCCTGGCTCAGTAGATTACCTAGCTGGAACAACTCTCCTGTAACGAGCATGTTAACACTCTGCCTGGCTCAGTAGATTACCTAGCTGGAACAACTCTCCTGTAACGAGCATGTTAACACTCTGCCTGGCTCAGTAGATTACCTAGCTGGAACAACTCTCCTGTAACGAGCATGTTAACACTCTGCCTGGCTCAGTAGATTACCTAGCTGGAACAACTCTCCTGTAACGAGCATGTTAACACTCTGCCTGGCTGGCTCAGTAGATTACCTAGCTGGAACAACTCTCCTGTAACGAGCATGTTAACACTCTGCCTGGCTCAGTAGATTACCTAGCTGGAACAACTCTCCTGTAACGAGCATGTTAACACTCTGCCTGGCTCAGTAGATTACCTAGCTGGAACAACTCTCCTGTAACGAGCATGTTAACACTCTGCCTGGCTCAGTAGATTACCTAGCTGGAACAACTCTCCTGTAACGAGCATGTTAACACTCTGCCTGGCTCAGTAGATTACCTAGCTGGAACAACTCTCCTGTAACGAGCATGTTAACACTCTGCCTGGCTCAGTAGATTACCTAGCTGGAACAACTCTCCTGTAATGAGCATGTTAACACTCTGCCTGGCTCAGTAGATTACCTAGCTGGAACAACTCTCCTGTAACGAGCATGTTAACACTCTGCCTGGCTGGCTCAGTAGATTACCTAGCTGGAACAACTCTCCTGTAACGAGCATGTTAACACTCTGCCTGCCTGGCTCAGTAGATTACCTAGCTGGAACAACTCTCCTGTAACGAGCATGTTAACACTCTGCCTGCCTGGCTCAGTAGATTACCTAGCTGGAACAACTCTCCTGTAACGAGCATGTTAACACTCTGCCTGGCTCAGTAGATTACCTAGCTGGAACAACTCTCCTGTAACGAGCATGTTAACACTCTGCCTGCCTGGCTCAGTAGATTACCTAGCTGGAACAACTCTCCTGTAACGAGCATGTTAACACTCTGCCTGGCTCAGTAGATTACCTAGCTGGAACAACTCTCCTGTAACGAGCATGTTAACACTCTGCCTGCCTGGCTCAGTAGATTACCTAGCTGGAACAACTCTCCTGTAACGAGCATGTTAACACTCTGCCTGGCTGGCTCAGTAGATTACCTAGCTGGAACAACTCTCCTGTAACGAGCATGTTAACACTCTGCCTGGCTCAGTAGATTACCTAGCTGGAACAACTCTCCTGTAACGAGCATGTTAACACTCTGCCTGGCTGGCTCAGTAGATTACCTAGCTGGAACAACTCTCCTGTAACGAGCATGTTAACACTCTGCCTGGCTCAATAGATTACCTAGCTGGAACAACTCTCCTGTAACGAGCATGTTAACACTCTGCCTGGCTCAGTAGATTACCTAGCTGGAACAACTCTCCTGTAACGAGCATGTTAACACTCTGCCTGGCTCAGTAGATTACCTAGCTGGAACAACTCTCCTGTAATGAGCATGTTAACACTCTGCCTGGCTCAGTAGATTACCTAGCTGGAACAACTCTCCTGTAACGAGCATGTTAACACTCTGCCTGGCTGGCTCAGTAGATTACCTAGCTGGAACAACTCTCCTGTAACGAGCATGTTAACACTCTGCCTGCCTGGCTCAGTAGATTACCTAGCTGGAACAACTCTCCTGTAACGAGCATGTTAACACTCTGCCTGCCTGGCTCAGTAGATTACCTAGCTGGAACAACTCTCCTGTAACGAGCATGTTAACACTCTGCCTGGCTCAGTAGATTACCTAGCTGGAACAACTCTCCTGTAACGAGCATGTTAACACTCTGCCTGCCTGGCTCAGTAGATTACCTAGCTGGAACAACTCTCCTGTAACGAGCATGTTAACACTCTGCCTGGCTCAGTAGATTACCTAGCTGGAACAACTCTCCTGTAACGAGCATGTTAACACTCTGCCTGCCTGGCTCAGTAGATTACCTAGCTGGAACAACTCTCCTGTAACGAGCATGTTAACACTCTGCCTGCCTGGCTCAGTAGATTACCTAGCTGGAACAACTCTCCTGTAACGAGCATGTTAACACTCTGCCTGGCTCAGTAGATTACCTAGCTGGAACAACTCTCCTGTAACGAGCATGTTAACACTCTGCCTGCCTGGCTCAGTAGATTACCTAGCTGGAACAACTCTCCTGTAACGAGCATGTTAACACTCTGCCTGGCTCAGTAGATTACCTAGCTGGAACAACTCTCCTGTAACGAGCATGTTAACACTCTGCCTGGCTGGCTCAGTAGATTACCTAGCTGGAACAACTCTCCTGTAACGAGCATGTTAACACTCTGCCTGGCTCAGTAGATTACCTAGCTGGAACAACTCTCCTGTAACGAGCATGTTAACACTCTGCCTGGCTGGCTCAGTAGATTACCTAGCTGGAACAACTCTCCTGTAACGAGCATGTTAACACTCTGCCTGGCTCAGTAGATTACCTAGCTGGAACAACTCTCCTGTAACGAGCATGTTAACACTCTGCCTGGCTCAGTAGATTACCTAGCTGGAACAACTCTCCTGTAACGAGCATGTTAACACTCTGCCTGGCTCAGTAGATTACCTAGCTGGAACAACTCTCCTGTAATGAGCATGTTAACACTCTGCCTGGCTCAGTAGATTACCTAGCTGGAACAACTCTCCTGTAACGAGCATGTTAACACTCTGCCTGGCTGGCTCAGTAGATTACCTAGCTGGAACAACTCTCCTGTAACGAGCATGTTAACACTCTGCCTGCCTGGCTCAGTAGATTACCTAGCTGGAACAACTCTCCTGTAACGAGCATGTTAACACTCTGCCTGCCTGGCTCAGTAGATTACCTAGCTGGAACAACTCTCCTGTAACGAGCATGTTAACACTCTGCCTGGCTCAGTAGATTACCTAGCTGGAACAACTCTCCTGTAACGAGCATGTTAACACTCTGCCTGCCTGGCTCAGTAGATTACCTAGCTGGAACAACTCTCCTGTAACGAGCATGTTAACACTCTGCCTGCCTGGCTCAGTAGATTACCTAGCTGGAACAACTCTCCTGTAACGAGCATGTTAACACTCTGCCTGGCTCAGTAGATTACCTAGCTGGAACAACTCTCCTGTAACGAGCATGTTAACACTCTGCCTGCCTGGCTCAGTAGATTACCTAGCTGGAACAACTCTCCTGTAACGAGCATGTTAACACTCTGCCTGGCTCAGTAGATTACCTAGCTGGAACAACTCTCCTGTAACGAGCATGTTAACACTCTGCCTGGCTCAGTAGATTACCTAGCTGGAACAACTCTCCTGTAACGAGCATGTTAACACTCTGCCTGGCTCAGTAGATTACCTAGCTGGAACAACTCTCCTGTAACGAGCATGTTAACACTCTGCCTGGCTCAGTAGATTACCTAGCTGGAACAACTCTCCTGTAACGAGCATGTTAACACTCTGCCTGGCTCAGTAGATTACCTAGCTGGAACAACTCTCCTGTAACGAGCATGTTAACACTCTGCCTGGCTGGCTCAGTAGATTACCTAGCTGGAACAACTCTCCTGTAACGAGCATGTTAACACTCTGCCTGGCTCAGTAGATTACCTAGCTGGAACAACTCTCCTGTAACGAGATAATGGCATCACAATTTAGGAAGACTTAGGCACTGGTCTCTCACAGGCATGCCTTAATTCTCTAAGTAAAGAATATTCAGTAGTCAACCACGAGAGAGAGCGAGAGAGAGAGAGAGAGAGACAGAGAGAGAGAGAGACAGAGAGAGACAGAGACAGAGAGAGAGAGAGAGAGAAAGAGAGAGAGAGACAGAGAGAGGGAGAGACAGAGAGAGAGAGAAAGAGAGAGAGAGCGAGAGAGAGAGAGCGAGAAAGACAGACAGACAGACAGACAGACAGACACACACACACACACACACACACACACACACACACACACACACACACACACACACACACACACACACACACACACACACACACACACACACAGGCATCCCTTAATTCTCTAAGTAAAGACTATTCAGTCATCAACCACAATAGAGAAAGCGAGAGAGACAAACACACACACACACACACACACACACACACACACACACACACACACACACACACACACACACACACACACACACACACACACACACACACACACACACACACACACACACACACACACACACACACATGCATACCTGTTCTCAACAATAGACACTACCAATTAATGTTATGCAATATCTCAGTAATTCTCATTTTAAAAGCTTTGAGTTAACCTCCTTGATTGATCTGATTCCACTGTTAGTCTGTTGTTGTTGTTGACCAGTTTTAATAAAACGAATTGGCCCGTAGCCTATAGCATTTCAAGATGACGCAGAAGACGTTTTGCAGTATAAAACGACTGACCTTTCCCAGTTCGATAGTAATTGAGAAATGAACAGGTGAGAGACACAGAGAGAACAAGAGTAGAGAATGGAACGGGATGTTCTTTCCCCTCTTTAGTAATGAACTTAATGGGTTGGTCTGATGACTCTGGTTTGGATGATTAGAGGGTTAAGCCGCTATTATTTACCGGTACTATAATACCGGGGAACTAACTTTAAGACAGCTGATATTATGCATGATTATAATTATGGTAATTTAGAGGCGAATAAATAGTATAATATGATTCATA
>NW_025745771.1:167500-227500 GCF_021184085.1 Oncorhynchus gorbuscha | reverse complement strand
TTCAGTGTTCTGTATCTGTAATATTCTGATGGGTCTTCAGTGTTCTGTATCTGTAATATTCTGATGGGTCTTCAGTGTTCTGTATCTGTAATATTCTGATGGGTCTTCAGTGTTCTGTATCTGTAATATTCTGATGGGTCTTCAGTGTTCTGTATCTGTAATATTCTGATGGGTCTTCAGTGTTCTGTATCTGTAATATTCTGATGGGTCTTCAGTGTTCTGTATCTGTAATATTCTGATGGGTCTTCAGTGTTCTGTATCTGTAATATTCTGATGGGTCTTCAGTGTTCTGTATCTGTAATATTCTGAGTGTTCTGTATCTGTAATATTCTGATGTGTGTTCTGTATCTGTAATATTCTGATGGGTCTTCAGTGTTCTGTATCTGTAATATTCTGATGGGTCTTCAGTGTTCTGTATCTGTAATATTCTCATGTCTTCAGTGTTCTGTATCTGTAATATTCTGATGGGTGTAATATTCTTCTTCAGTGTTCTGTATCTGTAATATTCTGATGGGTCTTCAGTGTTCTGTATCTGTAATATTCTGATGGGTCTTCAGTGTTCTGTATCTGTAATATTCTGATGGGTCTTCAGTGTTCTGTATCTGTAATATTCTGATGGGTCTTCAGTGTTCTGTATCTGTAATATTCTGATGTTCTTCTGTAATATTCTCATGTCTTCAGTTTCTGTATCTGTAATATTCTGATGGGTCTTCAGTGTTCTGTATCTGTAATATTCTGATGGGTCTTCAGTGTTCTGTATCTGTAATATTCTGATGGGTCTTCAGTGTTCTGTATCTGTAATATTCTGATGGGTCTTCAGTGTTCTGTATCTGTAATATTCTGATGGGTCTTCAGTGTTCTGTATCTGTAATATTCTGATGGGTCTTCAGTGTTCTGTATCTGTAATATTCTCATGTCTTCAGTGTTCTGTATCTGTAATATTCTGATGGGTCTTCAGTGTTCTGTATCTGTAATATTCTGATGGGTCTTCAGTGTTCTGTATCTGTAATATTCTGATGGGTCTTCAGTGTTCTGTATCTGTAATATTCTGATGGGTCTTCAGTGTTCTGTATCTGTAATATTCTGATGGGTCTTCAGTGTTCTGTATCTGTAATATTCTGATGGGTCTTCAGTGTTCTGTATCTGTAATATTCTGATGGGTCTTCAGTGTTCTGTATCTGTAATATTCTGATGGGTCTTCAGTGTTCTGTATCTGTAATATTCTGATGGGTCTTCAGTGTTCTGTATCTGTAATATTCTGATGGGTCTTCAGTGTTCTGTATCTGTAATATTCTCATGTCTTCAGTGTTCTGTATCTGTAATATTCTGATGGGTCTTCAGTGTTCTGTATCTGTAATATTCTGATGGGTCTTCAGTGTTCTGTATCTGTAATATTCTCATGTCTTCAGTGTTCTGTATCTGTAATATTCTGATGGGTCTTCAGTGTTCTGTATCTGTAATATTCTGATGGGTCTTCAGTGTTCTGTATCTGTAATATTCTGATGGGTCTTCAGTGTTCTGTATCTGTAATATTCTCATGTCTTCAGTGTTCTGTATCTGTAATATTCTGATGGGTCTTCAGTGTTCTGTATCTGTAATATTCTGATGGGTCTTCAGTTCTGTCTTCTGTAATATCTCTTCTGATGGTTCAGTGTTCTGTATCTGTAATATTCTGATGGGTCTTCAGTGTTCTGTATCTGTAATATTCTGATGGGTCTTCAGTGTTCTGTATCTGTAATATTCTGATGGGTCTTCAGTGTTCTGTATCTGTAATATTCTGATGGGTCTTCAGTGTTCTGTATCTGTAATATTCTGTCTGTATCTGTAATGGGTAATATTCTTGGGTCTTCAGTGTTCTGTATCTGTAATATTCTGATGGGTCTTCAGTGTTCTGTATCTGTAATATTCTCATGTCTTCATGTCTGTATATTCTGGGTCTTCAGTGTTCTGTATCTGTAATATTCTGTGGGTCTTCAGTGTTCTGTATCTGTAATATTCTCATGTCTTCAGTGTTCTGTATCTGTAATATTCTGATGGGTCTTCAGTGTTCTGTATCTGTAATATTCTGATGGGTCTTCAGTGTTCTGTATCTGTAATATTCTGATGGGTCTTCAGTGTTCTGTATCTGTAATATTCTGATGGGTCTTCAGTGTTCTGTATCTGTAATATTCTGATGGGTCTTCAGTGTTCTGTATCTGTAATATTCTGATGGGTCTTCAGTGTTCTGTATCTGTAATATTCTGATGGGTCTTCAGTGTTCTGTATCTGTAATATTCTGATGGGTCTTCAGTGTTCTGTATCTGTAATATTCTGATGGGTCTTCTGTATCTGTGTTCTGTATCTGTAATATTCTGATGGGTCTTCAGTGTTCTGTATCTGTAATATTCTGATGGGTCTTCAGTGTTCTGTATCTGTAATATTCTGATGGGTCTTCAGTGTTCTGTATCTGTAATATTCTGATGTCTTCAGTGTTCTGTATCTGTAATATTCTCATGTCTTCAGTGTTCTGTATCTGTAATATTCTGATGGGTCTTCAGTGTTCTGTATCTGTAATATTCTCATGTCTTCAGTGTTCTGTATCTGTAATATTCTGATGGGTCTTCAGTGTTCTGTATCTGTAATATTCTGGGTCTTCAGTGTTCTGTATCTGTAATATTCTGATGTCTTCAGTGTTCTGTATCTGTTTCTGTATCTGTAATATTCTCATGTCTTCAGTGTTCTGTATCTGTAATATTCTGATGGGTCTTCAGTGTTCTGTATCTGTAATATTCTGATGGGTCTTCAGTGTTCTGTATCTGTAATATTCTGATGGTGTTCTGTATCTGTAATATTCTCTTCAGTATCTGTAATATTCTGATGGGTCTTCAGTGTTCTGTATCTGTAATATTCTCATGTCTTCAGTGTTCTGTATCTGTAATATTCTGATGGGTCTTCAGTGTTCTGTATCTGTAATATTCTGATGGGTCTTCAGTGTTCTGTATCTGTAATATTCTCATGTCTTCAGTGTTCTGTATCTGTAATATTCTGATGGGTCTTCAGTGTTCTGTATCTGTAATATTCTGATGGTCTTCAGTGTTCTGTATCTGTAATATTCTCATGTCTTCAGTGTTCTGTATCTGTAATATTCTGATGGGTCTTCAGTGTTCTGTATCTGTAATATTCTCATGGGTCTTCAGTGTTCTGTATCTGTAATATTCTGATGGGTCTTCAGTGTTCTGTATCTGTAATATTCTGATGGGTCTTCAGTGTTCTGTATCTGTAATATTCTCATGTCTTCAGTGTTCTGTATCTGTAATATTCTGATGGGTCTTCAGTGTTCTGTATCTGTAATATTCTGATGGGTCTTCAGTGTTCTGTATCTGTAATATTCTTGTCTTCAGTGTTCTGTATCTGTAATATTCTGATGGGTCTTCAGTGTTCTGTATCTGTAATATTCTGATGGGTCTTCAGTGTTCTGTATCTGTAATATTCTCATGTCTTCAGTGTTCTGTATCTGTAATATTCTGATGTTCTGTATCTGTAATATTCTTCTTCAGTGTTCTGTATCTGTAATATTCTGATGGGTCTTCAGTGTTCTGTATATTCTGATTCTGTATCTGTAATATTCTGATGGGTCTTCAGTGTTCTGTATCTGTAATATTCTCATGTCTTCAGTGTTCTGTATCTGTAATATTCTGATGGGTCTTCAGTGTTCTGTATCTGTAATATTCTGATGGGTCTTCAGTGTTCTGTATCTGTAATATTCTCATGTCTTCAGTGTTCTGTATCTGTAATATTCTGATGGGTCTTCAGTGTTCTGTATCTGTAATATTCTGATGTCTTCAGTGTTCTGTATCTGTAATATTCTGATGGGTCTTCAGTGTTCTGTATCTGTAATATCTGTAATATTCTGATGGGTCTTCAGTGTTCTGTATCTGTAATATTCTGATGGTGTCTTCAGTGTTCTGTATCTGTAATATTCTGATGGGTCTTCAGTGTTCTGTATCTGTAATATTCTGATGGGTCTTCAGTGTCTTCAGTGTTCTGTATCTGTAATATTCTGATGGGCCTTCAGTGTTCTGTATCTGTAATATTCTGATGGGCTTCAGTGTTCTGTATCTGTAATATTCTGATGGGTCTTCAGTGTTCTGTATCTGTAATATTCTGATGGGCCTTCAGTGTTCTGTATCTGTAATATTCTGATGGGTCTTCAGTGTTCTGTATCTGTAATATTCTGATGGGCCTTCAGTGTTCTGTATCTGTAATATTCTGATGGGCCTTCAGTGTTCTGTATCTGTAATATTCTGATGGGCCTTCAGTGTTCTGTATCTGTAATATTCTGATGGGCCTTCAGTGTTCTGTATCTGTAATATTCTGATGGGTAATATTCTGATGGGTCTTCAGTGTTCTGTATCTGTAATATTCTGATGGGCCTTCAGTGTTCTGTATCTGTAATATTCTGATGGGCCTTCAGTGTTCTGTATCTGTAATATTCTGATGGGCCTTCAGTGTTCTGTATCTGTAATATTCTGATGGGCCTTCAGTGTTCTGTATCTGTAATATTCTGATGGGCCTTCAGTGTTCTGTATCTGTAATATTCTGATGGGTCTTCAGTGTTCTGTATCTGTAATATTCTGATGGGCCTTCAGTGTTCTGTATCTGTAATATTCTGATGGGCTTCAGTGTTCTGTATCTGTAATATTCTGATGGGTCTTCAGTGTTCTGTATCTGTAATATTCTGGGGTAATATTCCTTCAGTGTTCTGTATCTGTAATATTCTGATGGGCCTTCAGTGTTCTGTATCTGTAATATTCTGATGGGCTTCAGTGTTCTGTATCTGTAATATTCTGATGGGTCTTCAGTGTTCTGTATCTGTAATATTCTGATGGGTCTTCAGTGTTCTGTATCTGTAATATTCTGATGGGTCTTCAGTGTTCTGTATCTTCAGTGTTCTGTATCTGTAATATTCTGATGGGCCTTCAGTGTTCTGTATCTGTAATATTCTGATGGGCCAGTTCAGTGTTCTGTATCTGTAATATTCTGATGGGCCTTCAGTGTTCTGTATCTTTAATATTCTGATGGGCCTTCAGTGTTCTGTATCTTAATATTCTGAATATTCTGATGGGCCTTCAGTGTTCTGTATTTTTAATATTCTGATGGGCCTTCAGTGTTCTGTATTTTTAATATTCTGATGGGCCTTCAGTGTTCTGTATCTGTAATATTCTGATGGGCCTTCAGTGTTCTGTATTTTTAATATTCTGATGGGCCTTCAGTGTTCTGTATCTGTAATATTCTGATGGGTCTTCAGTGTTCTGTATCTGTAATATTCTGATGGGCCTTCAGTGTTCTGTATCTGTAATATTCTGATGGGCCTTCAGTGTTCTGTATTTGTAATATTCTGATGGGTCTTCAGTGTTCTGTATCTGTAATATTCTGATGGGTCTTCAGTGTTCTGTATCTGTAATATTCTGATGGGCCTTCAGTGTTCTGTATCTGTAATATTCTGATGTGTTCTGTATCTGTAATATTCTGATGGGTCTTCAGTGTTCTGTATCTGTAATATTCTGATGGGCCTTCAGTGTTCTGTATCTGTAATATTCTGATGGGCCTTCAGTGTTCTGTATCTGTAATATTCTGATGGGTCTTCAGTGTTCTGTATCTGTAATATTCTGATGGGTCTTCAGTGTTCTGTATCTGTAATATTCTGATGGGTCTTCAGTGTTCTGTATCTGTAATATTCTGATGGGCCATCAGTGTTCTGTATCTGTAATATTCTGATGGGCCTTCAGTGTTCTGTATCTGTAATATTCTGATGGGTCTTCAGTGTTCTGTATTTTTAATATTCTGATGGTGTTCTGTATCTGTAATAATATCTGTAATATTCTGATGGGCCTTCAGTGTTCTGTATCTGTAATATTCTGATGTTCTGTATCTGTAATATTCTGATGGGTCTTCAGTGTTCTGTATCTGTAATATTCTGATGGGTCTTCAGTGTTCTGTATCTGTAATATTCTGATGGGCCTTCAGTGTTCTGTATCTGTAATATTCTGATGGGCCTTCAGTGTTCTGTATCTTTAATATTCTGATGGGCCTTCAGTGTTCTGTATCTGTAATATTCTGGGCTTCAGTGTTCTGGGTCTTCAGTGTTCTGTATCTGTAATATTCTGATGGGCCTTCAGTGTTCTGTATCTGTAATATTCTGATGGGCCTTCAGTGTTCTGTATCTGTAATATTCTGATGGGCCTTCAGTGTTCTGTATCTGTAATATTCTGATGGGCCTTCAGTCCTGTATCTGTAATATTCTGTGTTCTGTATCTGTAATATTCTGATGGGCCTTCAGTGTTCTGTATCTGTAATATTCTGATGGGCCTTCAGTGTTCTGTATCTGTAATATTCTACTGGGCCTTCAGTGTTCTGTATCTGTAATATTCTGATGGGCCTTCAGTGTTCTGTATCTGTAATATTCTGATGGGCCTTCAGTGTTCTGTATTTTTAATATTCTGATGGGTCTTCAGTGTTCTGTATTTTTAATATTCTGATGGGTCTTCAGTGTTCTGTATTTTTAATATTCTGATGGGTCTTCAGTGTTCTGTATCTGTAATATTCTGATGGGTCTTCAGTGTTCTGTATCTGTAATATTCTACTGGGCCTTCAGTGTTCTGTATCTGTAATATTCTGATGGGTCTTCAGTGTTCTGTATTTTAATATTCTACTGGGCCTTCAGTGTTCTGTATCTGTAATATTCTGATGGGCCTTCAGTGTTCTGTATTTTTAATATTCTACTGGGCCTTCAGTGTTCTGTAGTATCTGTAATATTCTCATGTCTTCAGTGTTCTGTATCTGTAATATTCTGATGGGCCTTCAGTGTTCTGTATCTGTAATATTCTGATGGGCCTTCAGTGTTCTGTATCTGTAATATTCTGCTGGGTCTTCAGTGTTCTGTATCTGTAATATTCTGCTGGGTCTTCAGTGTTCTGGAACTCTAAGTACATCACAATGCAGTGTACGGTCCAGCTGCTTCCTTCAAAGTTCTCAAAATTCACAGAAAGTGAATTTCTTCAGAAACAAACCACTGATCTGTGAATTGGAGGCCAAATATCTGGTAAGCATCTCTCAGTTCTAAATACACCAGCACCTCAAAAATGTGAAAAATAAGCACACACACACACACACACACACACACACACACACACACACACACACACACACACACACACACACACACACACACACACACACACACACACACACACACACACACACACACACACACACACACACACACACACACACACACACACACACACACACACACACACACACACACACAGGCAACAGAAGTGGATAACTTTTCCATCTCCTGTTATCCTCATTGAGTCTTAAACATAAAGACAGGTACTGCATCCCAAATAGCATACTATTCCCTGATTAGTCCACATAGGGCTCTGGTCAAAAACCGTGTTCAAAATAGGGAATAGGGTGCCATTTTGGACACTGCCTATAGTGCTGATGCCTTGCTGTACTGTACCCATGGCATGAATCTGATTAGAATATAACATCCTGGTAATTAGCATTTCCTCAGCTGAGGCCCGGAGCAGAACAGCCATTGGAGGAGATGGAGCATCTGGTGGTGCCTGATGGAACTGGAGGACAGACTCACCATGCTGTTGGAACGCAGCGCAGATGTTAACTTCAGAGAGAGAAGAGAGGGAAGACAAGGAAGAGAGAAAGGAGAGAGAGAGAGAGAGAGAGAGAGAGAGAGAGAGAGAGAGAGAGAGAGAGAGAGAGAGAGAGAGAGAGAGAGAGAGAGAGAGAGAGAGAGAAAAGAAGAGGAGTAGAGTGATGGTGGTTCTTCAACAGACACGAGTCATGCACTAAGAGACACAGCTGACTGTCTCGGGAGAGGAGGGAGACAGCAGACACGAGTCATGCACTAAGAGACACAGCTGACTCTGTCTCGGGAGAGGAGGGAGACAGCAGACACGAGTCATGCACTAAGAGACACAGCTGACTCTGTCTCGGGAGAGGAGGGAGACAGCAGACACGAGTCATGCACTAAGAGATATAGCTGACTGCAATAAATAACAATAGCAGGGCTATATATATATCACCTGTCAGGCTCTATAAAGACAACTATCACCTGTCAGGCTCTATAAAGACAACTATCACCTGTCAGACGCTATAAAGTCAACTATCACCTGTCAGGCTCTATAAAGACAACTATCACCTGTCAGGCTCTATAAAGACTATCACCTGTCAGGCTCCATAAAGATAACTATCACCTGTCAGACTCTATAAAGTCAACTATCACCTGTCAGGCTCTATAAAGACAACTATCACCTGTCAGGCTCTATAAAGACTATAACCTGTCAGGCTCTATAAAGACAACTATCACCTGTCAGGCTCTATAAAGACAACTATGACCTGTCAGAATCTATAAAGGATCTCTTTATCTCTGTGTTCACGAAGACCTGTCAGGCTCTATAAAGACAACTATGACCTGTCAGGCTCTATAAAGGATCTCTTTACCTCTGTGTTCACGAAGACCTGTCAGGCTCTATAAAGACAACTATGACCTGTCAGGCTCTATAAAGGATCTCTTTACCTCTGTGTTCACGAAGACCTGTCAGGCTCTATAAAGGATTTCTTTACCTCTGTGTTCACGAAGACCTGTCAGGCTGGCTGTGGTCTGAACAATCTGTTCCCAAAACCAGCCAATGTTCTCCATGATTATGTCCCAAATGGCAAAATACTCCCTATATAGTGTACAATAGTGCCGTATTGGCCCTGGTCAAAAATAGTGGACTATATAGGCAGTGGAGTTCCATTTGGGATATAACCTATACCATACTCTTGGTCAGGTCAGCAACAGACAGGTAAAGGATGTAGTTTGGACCTAGTCTGCAGTGGAGGGCGACCGGGAAGTGAAGGAACAGGAACAACGAAGTGATGTCCCAAATTGGACCCTATTTCTGGTCAAAGTAGTGCACTAATTCATACAGTGACTACGGTTCTATTTGGGATGCAACCCAGAGACCAGAGACAGTGTTGGTATCATTTCTGTTCCCTCATCAACCCCTCACGGTCCTCCCCCACGGTCCTCCCCCACGGTCCTCCCCTACTGTCTCCCCCACGGTCCTCCCCACGGTCCTCCCCTACTGTCTCCCCCACGGTCCTCCCCTACCGCCTCCCTCACGGTCCTCCCCCACGGTCCTCCCCTACTGTCTCACCCACAGTCCTCCCCCACTGTCTCCATCACGGTCCTCCCCCACTGTCTCACCCACAGTCCTCCCCCACTGTCTCCCCCACGGTCCTCCCCCACTGTCTCACCCACAGTCCTCCCCCACTGTCTCCCTCACGGTCCTCCCCCACTGTCTCACCCACAGTCCTCCCCCACCGTCTCCCCCACGGTCCACCCCCACTGTCTCACCCACAGTCCTCCCCCACTGGCTCCCCACGGTCCTCCCCCACTGTCTCACCCACAGTCCTCCCCCACTGTCTCCCTCACGGTCCTCCCCTACTGTCTCACCCACAGTCCTCCCCCACTGTCTCCCCCACGGTCCTCCCCTACTGTCTCACCCACAGTCCTCCCCCACTGTCTCACCCACAATCCTCCCCCACTGTCTCCCCCACGGTCCCCCTACTGTCTCACCCACAGTCCTCCCCCACTGTCTCCCCCACGGTCATCCCCACTGTCTCACCCACAGTCCTCCCCCAATGTCTCCCCCACGGTCCTCCCCCACTGTCTCCCCCACTGTCTCACCTATGGTCCTCCCTCACGGTCCTACCCTACTGTCTCACCTACGGTCCTCCCATACTGTCTCCCCACCGTCCACCCCCACTGTCTCCCCCACGGTCCTCCCCACTGTCTCTCCCACGGTCCTCCCCTACTGTCTCCCCCACGGTCCTCCCATACTGTCTCACCCACGGTCCTCCCCCACTGTCTCCCCCACGGTCCCCCTACTGTCTCACCCACAGTCCTCCCCCACTGTCTCCACCACGGTCATCCCCACTGTCTCACCCACAGTCCTCCCCCAATGTCTCCCCCACGGTCCTCCCCACTGTCTCCCCCACTGTCTCACCTATGGTCCTCCCTCACGGTCCTACCCTACTGTCTCACCTACGGTCCTCCCATACTGTCTCCCCCACCGTCCACCCCCACTGTCTCCCCCACGGTCCTCCCCACTGTCTCTCCCACGGTCCTCCCCTACTGTCTCCCCACGGTCCTCCCATACTGTCTCACCCACGGTCCTCCCCCACTGTCTCCCCACGGTCCTCCCCCACTGTCTCACAATCCTCCCCCACTGTCTCCCCCTCGGTCCTCCCCACGGTCCTCCCCTACTCCTCCATGATGATACCCACCATCCAGACCACTGTCTGGGTTCACAGACACATTCTACAGACGGACTCTGTTTCACCTCACAGTGTTTTCACAGGGATCACAGACACATTCTACAGTAATGTATTGACTTACTGTAAGTCTCTTCTAAGTGACATAATATTATTTCTATACTGTATGTAGAATCTCCTTGTCCTCAGATGGACCCTGTCTCACCCCATAAGAGTTATCACTGAGGATATACTGTATGCACAGTAGACTTATAGGATCTCCTTGTCTCACCCCATAAGAGTTATCACTGAGGATATACTGTATGTACAGTAGACTTATAGGATCTCCTTGTCTCACCTCATAAGAGTTATCACTGAGGATATACTGTATGTACAGTAGACTTATAGGATCTCCTTGTCTCACCTCATAAGAGTTTAGTAGATAAGTGTCCTTAGACAACACCAGGCCAGGCAGTGATCCTGTCCCAAACAGGACTCATACATGGCTGACCTAGATAAGTGTCCTCAGACAACACCAGACCAGGCAGTGATCCTGTCCCAAACAGGACTCATACACAGCTGACCTAGATAAGTGTCCTCAGACAACACCAGGCCAGGCAGTGATCCTGTCCCAAACAGGACTCATACACAGCTGACCTAGATAAGTGTCCTTAGACAACACCAGGCCAGGCAGTGATCCTGTCCCAAACAGGACTCATACATGGCTGACCTAGATAAGTGTCCTCAGACAACACCAGGCCAGGCAGTGATCCTGTCCCAAACAGGACTCATACACAGCTGACCTAGATAAGTGTCCTTAGACAACACCAGGCCAGGCAGTGATCCTGTCCCAAACAGGACTCATACATGGCTGACCTAGATAAGTGTCCTCAGACAACACCAGGCCAGGCAGTGATCCTGTCCCAAACAGGACTCATACACAGCTGACCTAGATAAGTGTCCTTAGACAACACCAGGCCAGGCAGTGATCCTGTCCCAAACAGGACTCATACATGGCTGACCTAACTCTAACCCTAACCTGTCCCAAGCAGGACTCATACATGGCTGACCTAACTCTAACTCTAACCCGGCCCAAGCAGGACTCATACATGGTTGACCTAACTCTAACCCTAACCCTAACCCGGCCCAAGAAGGACTCATACATGGCTGACCTAACTCTAACTCTAACTCTAACTCTGTCTCAAGCAGGACTCATACATGGCTGACCTAACTCTAACTCTAACTCTAACTCTAACTCTAACTCTAACTCTAACCTGTCCCAAGCAGGACTCATACATGGCTGACCTAACTCTAACTCTAACTCTAACTCTAACTCTAACTCTAACTCTAACTCTAACTCTGTCCCAAGCAGGACTCATACATGGCTGACCTAACTCTAACTCTAACTCTAACCTGTCCCAAGCAGGACTCATACATGGCTGACCTAACTCTAACTCTAACTCTAACCTGTCCCAAGCAGGACTCATACATGGCTGACCTCATCTAACTCTAACCCTAACCTGTCCCAAGCAGGACTCATACATGGCTGACCTAACTCTAACTCTAACTCTAACTCTGTCCCAAGCAGGACTCATACATGGCTGACCTAACTCTAACTCTAACTCTAACTCTAACTCTAACTCTAACCTGTCCCAAGCAGGACTCATACATGGCTGACCTAACTCTAACTCTAACCGGGCCCAAGCAGGACTCATACGTGGCTGACCTAACTCTAACTCTAACTCTAACTCTAACTCTAACTCTAACTCTAACTCTGTCCCAAGCAGGACTCATACATGGCTGACCTAACTCTAACTCTAACTCTAACTCTAACCCTAACCCGGCCCAAGCAGGACTCATACATGGCTGACCTAACTCTAACTCTAACTCTAACCCGGCTCAAGCAGGACTCATACATGGCTGACCTAACTCTAACTCTATCCCTAACCCGGGGTGAGCCTCCAGCCACTGTAAGCAGCTACTGTAGATTAGTGCAAAGCATTCTGGGAGGGAGTCTTAAGACTGCTGAGGCTCATTTTCTGCTGTTGACACTGTGTTGCCCTGGGCTGTGTACCTCTTTACTGGAGCTGCGTACTGTATGAGACTGACTGGCACCTGGACCCGGGTTGTGTTTCTACTGTATGAGACAGACTTGGTGTAGAACCTGGGCCTGGGTCGTATTCCTACTGTATGAGACTGGCCGGGTATAGAACCTGGGCCCGGGTCGTATTCCTACTGTATGAGACTGACTGGGTATGGAACCTGGGCCCGGGTCGTATTCCTACTGTATGAGACTGACTGGGTATGGAACCTGGGCCCGGGTTGTATTCCTACTGTATGAGACTGACTGGGTATGGAACCTGGGCCCGGATTGTATTTCTACTGTATGAGACTGACTGGGTATGGAACCTGGGCCCGGGTCTTGGGTCTTATCTTGGGCCTGTAAGGGCAGAGATAATCAAATCCTATCCTGGAAAAGGCCTGTCTGAATGTCTCAATGTTTAGATTGTTTACCTTGTCTGATTAAATTGATGAGGCCTGTCAGTGCACTGGTTACATAGCAACAGAGGAATCAAATCTCACTCAGAACAGTTACACCCCTAGTGCCAGACAAGTGTGGGATAATGGGATGATATTCCTACTGCAATCTATTGTTGTGATTGGTTTGAGTGGGCTAGATTGTTCAGCTAGTCTGTGAGACTGTTCATAGTTCATCGCCCAGCCTATTCCTGCTTCATGTAACTTGAAACTTAAACTATGTTGAAAATGAAAGTGTTGTTTACTGTATCCACAGGCTGTTCTATTCTAACCTCTACTGTGCTGCCCTCTGCTGGTGGTAGTGGTTACTGCAGCCCTGTCTGTCTCACCATGCCACAGTCCTTGGATGGAGAAATGAAGCTTCATTACATATTCACAATGACATCACACTTCCTCAGTCTCCTGGTTACACAGGCCTTACATGAGAGACAATGAACTATTTCCGATTTCTCCTTTTAAAGTGTCAACAGTTTTTACATTTCATTTTAGGTCCAGTGCTTGACTTGGACTGAAATAGGTGGTGGTACTGTTTGTATATGGAAGGTTCTGGAACTCCACAATACTTTTGACCTGATAAGAGGTTCTGGAACTCCACAATACTTTTGACCTGATAAGAGGTTCTGGAACTCCACAATACTTTTGACCTGATAAGAGGTTCTGGAACTCCACAATACTTTTGACCTGATAAGAGGTTATGGAACTCCACAATACTTTTCACCTGATAAGAGGTTCTGGAACTCCACAATACTTTTGACCTGATAAGAGGTTCTGGAACTCCACAATACTTTTGACCTGATAAGAGGTTATGGAACTCCACAATACTTTTCACCTGATAAGAGGTTCTGGAACTCCACAATACTTTTGACCTGATAAGAGGTTCTGGAACTCCACAATACTTTTGACCTGATAAGAGGTTCTGGAACTCCACAATACTTTTGACCTGATAAGAGGTTCTGGAACTCCACAATACTTTTCACCTGATAAGAGGTTCTGGAACTCCACAATACTTTTGACCTGATAAGAGGTTCTGGAACTCAACAATACTTTTGACCTGATAAGAGGTTCTGGAACTCCACAATACTTTTGACCTGATAAGAGGTTCTGGAACTCCACAATACTTTTGACCTGATAAGAGGTTCTGGAACTCCACAATACTTTTGACCTGATAAGAGGTTCTGGAACTCCACAATACTTTTGACCTCATAAGAGGTTCAGGAACTCAGTAGAACATTTGATGTGCTGGCCCTGTACTCCGTTCCTGTGAGCTCCTGACCAAGTCAAGCACTGGGTAGTCAGGTAAGTCAATTAAATTCAGCCAGGTAAGTCATTCAGTTCAATCTGCAATGACATGAAGAATGAGACCACACTGTTCCAAGCCAACAGCTGGGTGTTCCTAGGGGCTCCCTCCCTCTTATAGCCTGTCATTATACCATGGTGTCTGGTGTTTGGCAGCCTCACACAACACAACGTGTTTGTTTCATATGACACTATGACACTGTGTGTCTGTTATTCCCACACACAGCAGGTCTATAGTGGGGTGTGGACGGGCGTGGGAGAGTGCGCGTGCGCGTGCGCGTGTGCGTGCGTGTGCGTGTGCGTGTGCGTGTGCGTGTGCGTGTGCGTGTGTGTGTGTGTGTGTGTGTGTGTGTGTGTGTGTGTGTGTGTGTGTGTGTGTGTGTGTGTGTGTGTGTGTGGAGGAGTGATATATGGTTCCTGTGTGAAGTGGTACGTGTCCCCCATTATGTACCGGTGTGTATGTCATCACATGTCCAACGGGACAGAGACAGGGGACAGGTTGGGGACCACAAAGACCCAGAGTGACAGAGAAACCCCTAGGTTGTGTCTGACTTGGCACGCTATACCTTACAGTACGCTTTGGTGAAAAGTAAGGCGCTATATAGGGAATAGGGCACCTATTTTCAAACCCCTTTGAGAGGATGGGAGAAAGTGGATGGTGGTGGTCATATCCATGTGAACTATGTCCTACTGATGCTTCAGTGAGTACAGAAAATAAGTCCTTTTTTTATAAACACCTCAATATGATTTACTCATAAAATGACAATGTGTTTATGATGGCATGCAGAGCTTTTGATTTCAGAGATTAGGGTTAATGTGATCCACGTGTTGTTGTAGAGTCAGTACTTCTGAACAGTACACTGGCTAGACCTGACTGGTTAGATCTGACTGGTTAGACCAGACTGGTTAGATCTGACTGGTTAGACCTGACTGGTTAGATCTGACTGGTTAGACCTGACTGGTTCGATCTGACTGGTTAGACCTGACTGGTTAGACCTGACTGGTTAGACCCGACTGGTTAGATCTGACTGGTTAGACCTGACTGGTTAGATCTGACTGGTTAGTGCTGACTGGTTAGACCTGACTGGTTAGATCTGACTGGTTAGACCTGACTGGTTAGACCTGACTGGTTAGATCTGACTGGTTAGTGCTGACTGGTTAGACCTGACTGGTTAGATCTGACTGGTTAGTGCTGACTGGTTAGACCTGACTGGTTAGATCTGACTGGTTAGTGCTGACTGGTTATATCTGACTGGTTAGACCTGACTGTGATACTGACTTCGATACTGTGAACCATCAGATCCTCCTCTCCACCCTCTCCGAGTTGGGCATCTCCGGCGCGGCCCACGCTTGGATTGCGTCCTACCTGACAGGTCGCTCCTACCAGGTGGCGTGGCGAGAATCTGTCTCCTCACCACGCGCTCTCACCACTGGTGTCCCCCAGGGCTCTGTTCTAGGCCCTCTCCTATTCTCGCTATACACCAAGTCACTTGGCTCTGTCATAACCTCACATGGTCTCTCCTATCATTGCTATGCAGACGACACACAATTAATCTTCTCCTTTCCCCCTTCTGATGACCAGGTGGCGAATCGCATCTCTGCATGTCTGGCAGACATATCAGTGTGGATGACAGATCACTACCTCAAGCTGAACTTCGGCAAGACGGAGCTGCTCTTCCTCCCGGGGAAGGACTGCCCGTTCCATGATCTCGCCATCACGGTTGACAACTCCATTGTGTCCTCCTCCCAGAGCGCTAGGAACCTTGGCGTGATCCTGGACAACACCCTGTCGTTCTCAACTAACATCAAGGCGGTGGCCCGTTCCTGTAGGTTCATGCTCTACAACATCCGCAGAGTACGACCCTGCCTCACACAGGAAGCGGCGCAGGTCCTAATCCAGGCACTTGTCATCTCCCGTCTGGATTATTGCAACTCGCTGTTGGCTGGGCTCCCTGCCTGTGCCATTAAACCCCTACAACTCATCCAGAACGCCACAGCCCGTCTAGTGTTCAACCTTCCCAAGTTCTCTCACGTCACCCCGCTCCTCCGCTCTCTCCACTGGCTTCCAGTTGAAGCTCGCATCCGCTACAAGACCATGGTGCTTGCCTACGGAGCTGTGAGGGGAACGGCACCTCAGTACCTCCAGGCTCTGATCAGGCCCTACACCCAAATAAGGGCACTGCGTTCATCCACCTCTGGCCTGCTCGCCTCCCTACCACTGAGGAAGTACAGTTCCCGCTCAGCCCAGTCAAAACTGTTCGCTGCTCTGGCTCCCCAATGGTGGAACAAACTCCCTCACGACGCCAGGACAGCGGAGTCAATCACCACCTTCCGGAGACACCTGAAACCCCATCTCTTTAAGGAATACCTAGGATAGGATAAAGTAATCCTTCTCACCCCCTTAAAATATTTAGATGCACTATTGTAAAGTGGCTGTTCCACTGGATGTCATAAGGTGAATGCACCAATTTGTAAGTCGCTCTGGATAAGAGCGTCTGCTAAATAACTTAAATGTAATGTAATGTAATGACTGGTTAGACCTGACTGGTTAGATCTGACTGGTTAGACCTGACTGGTTAGATCTGACTGGTTAGACCTGACTGGTTAGACCTGTGGTTAGATCTGACTGGTTAGACCTGACTGGTTAGATCTGACTGGTTAGATCTGACTGGTTAGACCTGACTGGTTAGACCTGACTGGTTAGGCCTGACTGGTTAGATCTGACTGGTTAGACCTGACTGGTTAGATCTGACTGGTTAGACCTGACTGGTTAGACCTGACTGGTTAGTGCTGACTGGTTAGACCTGACTGGTTAGATCTGACTGGTTAGACCTGACTGGTTAGATCTGACTGGTTAGACCTGACTGGTTAGATCTGACTGGTTAGATCTGACTGGTTAGTGCTGACTGGTTAGACCTGACTGCTTAGATCTGACTGGTTAGACCTGACTGGTTAGATCTGACTGGTTAGATCTGACTGGTTCGACCTGACTGGTAAGATCTGACTGGTTAGATCTGACTGGTTCGACCTGACTGGTTAGATCTGACTGGTTAGACCTGACTGGTAAGACCTGAATGGTTAGATCTGACTGGTTAGATCTGACTGGTTAGACCTGACTGGTTAGATCTGACTGGTTAGACCTGACTGGTTAGACCATCCATCCATACCTCCACCCATCCATCCATCCATCCACCCATCCACCCATCCATCCATCCATCCATCCATCCATCCATCCATCCATCCATCCATCCATCCATCCATCCGTCCATCTATCCATTCGTCCATCCATCCATCCATCCGTCCATCCATCTGTCCATCCATCCACCCACCCACCCACCCACCCACCCACCCACCCACCCATCAATTCCCTATATAGTGATACTACTATAGACCAGAGCCCTATTCCCTATATAGTGCACTACTATAGACCAGAGCCCTATTCCCTATATTGTGTACTACTATAGACCAGAGCCATATTCCCTATATAGTGGTACTACTATAGACCAGAGCCCTATTCCCTATATAGTGGTACTACAATAGACCAGAGCCCTATTCCCTATATAGTGGTACTACTATAGACCAGAGTCCTATTCCCTATATAGTGGTACTACTATAGACCAGAGCCCTATTCCCTATATAGTGCACTACTTTTAACCAGGGCCCTATTCCCTATATAGTGGTACTACTATAGACCAGAGCCCTATTCCCTATATAGTGCACTACTATAGACCAGAGCCCTATTCCCTATATTGTGTACTACTATAGACCAGAGCCATATACCCTATATAGTGGTACTACTATAGACAGGAGCCCTATTCCCTATATAGTGCACTACTATAGACCAGAGCCCTATTCCCTATATAGTGGTACTACTATAGACCAGAGTCCTATTCCCTATATAGTGCACTACTTTTAACCAGGGCCCTATTCCCTATATAGTGGTACTACTATAGACCAGAGCCCTATTCCCTATATAGTGCACTACTATAGACCAGAGCCCTATTCCCTATATTGTGTACTACTATAGACCAGAGCCATATTCCCTATATAGTGGTACTACTATAGACCAGAGCCCTATTCCCTATATAGTGCACTACTATAGACCAGAGCCCTATTCCCTATATAGTGGTACTACTATAGACCAGAGCCCTGTTCCCTATATAGTGGTAGTACTATAGACCAGAGCCCTATTCCCTATATAGTGCACTACTTTTAACCAGGGCCCTATTCCCTATATAGTGGTACTACTATAGACCAGGGCCCTATTCCCTATATAGTACACTACTTTTAACCAGGGCCCTATTCCCTATATAGTGGTACTACTATAGACCAGGGCCCTATTCCCTATATAGTACACTACTTTTAACCAGGGCCCTATTCCCTACATAGTGCACTACTTTTAACCAGGGCCCTATTCCCTACATAGTACACTACTTTTAACCAGGGCCCTATTCCCTACATAGTGCACTACTTTTAACCAGGGCCCTATTCCCTATATAGTACACTACTTTTAACCAGGGCCCTATTCCCTATATAGTACATTACTTTTAACCAGGGCCTTATTCCCTATATAGTACACTACTTTTAACCAGGGCCCTATTCCCTACATAGTACACTACTTTTAACCAGGGCCCTATTCCCTATATAGTACACTACTTTTAACCAGGGCCATATTCCCTATATAGTACACTACTTTTAACCAGGGCCCTATTCCCTATATAGTACACTACTTTTAACCAGGGCCCTATTCCCTATATAGTACACTACTTTTAACCAGGGCCCTATTCCCTACATAGTACACTACTTTTAACCAGGGCCCTATTCCCTACATAGTGCACTACTTTTAACCAGGGCCCTATTCCCTACATAGTACACTACTTTTAACCAGGGCCCTATTCCCTACATAGTGTACTACTTTTAACCTGGGCCCTATTCCCTACATAGTACACTACTTTTAACCAGGGCCCTATTCCCTATATAGTGGTACTACTATAGACCAGAGCCCTATTCCCTATATAGTGGTACTACTATAGACCAGAGCCCTATTCCCTATATAGTGGTACTACTATAGACCAGAGCCCTATTCCCTATATAGTGGTACTACTATAGACCAGAGCCCTATTCCCTATATAGTGGTACTACTATAGACCAGAGCCCTATTCCCTATATAGTGGTACTACTATAGACCAGAGCCCTATTCCCTATATAGTGGTACTACTATAGACCAGAGCCCTATTCCCTATATAGTGGTACTACTTTTAACCAGGGCCCTATTCCCTATATAGTGCACTACTTTTAACCAGGGCCCTATTCCCTATATATATATGCCATTTAGCAGACGCTTTTATCCAAAGCGACTTACAGTCATGTGTGCATACATTCTACACTACTTTTAACCAGGGCCCATAAGGAATAGGATGCCATTTCATACACTTCCAGTGTAACCGTCTTCAAGCAGCAAATCAGATGCAAGTATTTCAGTAGGAGGCTAGCAGGCCACTGTTGGCTCTTTAGGCAATAATATGACCCTAAGATGAAGTCACAGACATTGCAACTGTAGTCGACTCCCACACGTCAGGCAGGGCAACACAGACACAGCATTATGCCCAGTGAGTACCGACTGGTACCATCGTCTCCTCTCCTCGTCCTCTCTACGGACTTCATTTGTCGTGTCGTCTGAAAACCAGGACATGGAACTATATAACGTTCAAGGAAAACAGCAAACTGCAAATATCCTCCTGGGTTGTCTGGTGTTGTTTTTACTTTCTGTACTCTGTCCAGCTGAGAAACGTGAGTAGTGATGGTTCTAGTGTGAGTAGTGATGGATCTATTGTGAGTAGTGATGGTTGTAGTGTGAGTAGTGATGGATCTATTGTGAGTAGTGATGGTTCTAGTGTGAGTAGTGATGGTTCTATTGTGAGTAGTGATGGTTCTAGTGTGAGTAGTGATGGTTCTAGTGTGAGTAGTGATGGTTCTATTGTGAGTAGTGATGGTTGTAGTGTGAGTAGTGATGGTTCTATTGTGAGTAGTGATGGTTCTAGTGTGAGTAGTGATGGTTCTATTGAGTGTGATGGTTCTAGTGTGAGTAGTGATGGATCTATGAGTAGTGATGGTTCTAGTGTGAGTGGTTCTGTGAGTAGTGGAGGAACTAGTGATAGTGATGGTTCTAGTGTGAGTAGTGATGGTTCTAGTGTGAGTAGTGATGGTTCTATTGTGAGTGTAAACAGTGAGTTGTAGTGATGGTGGATCTATTGTGAGTAGTGATGGTTGTAGTGTGAGTTGATGGATCTATTGTGAGTAGTGATGGTTGTAGTGAGTAGTGATGGATCTATTGTGAGTAGTGATGGTTCTAGTGTGAGTAGTGATGGATCTATTGTGAGTAGTGATGGTTCTAGTGTGAGTAGTGATGGTTCTATTGTGAGTAGTGATGGTTCTAGTGTGAGTAGTGATGGTTCTAGTGTGAGTAGTGATGGTTCTATTGTGAGTAGTGATGGTTCTAGTGTGAGTAGTGATGGTTCTAGTAGTGATGGTTCTAGTGAGTAGTGATGGTTCTAGTGTGAGTAGTGATGGTTCTATTGTGAGTAGTGATGGTTCTAGTGTGAGTAGTGATGGTTCTAGTGTGAGTAGTGATGGTTCTAGTGTGAGTAGTGGTTCTATGGTTCTATTGTGAGTAGTGATGGTTCTAGTGTGAGTAGTGATGGTTCTAGTGTGAGTAGTGATGGTTCTATTGTGAGTAGTGATGGTTCTATTGTGAGTAGTGATGGTTCTATTGTGAGTAGTGATGGTTCTAGTGTGAGTAGTGATGGTTCTAGTGTGAGTAGTGATGGTTCTATTGTGAGTAGTGATGGTTCTATTGTGAGTAGTGATGGTTCTAGTGTGAGTTCTAGTGATGGTTCTAGTGTGAGTAGTGATGGTTCTATTGTGAGTAGTGATGGTTCTATTGTGAGTAGTGATGGTTGTAGTGTGAGTAGTGATGGTTCTATTGTGAGTAGTGATGGTTCTATTGTGAGTAGTGATGGTTCTAGTGTGAGTAGTGATGGTTCTAGTGTGAGTAGTGATGGTTCTAGTGTGAGTAGTGATGGTTCTATTGTGAGTAGTGATGGTTCTATTGTGAGTAGTGATGGTTCTATTGTGAGTAGTGATGGTTCTAGTGTGAGTAGTGATGGTTCTAGTGTGAGTAGTGATGGTTCTAGTGTGAGTAGTGATGGTTCTATTGTGAGTAGTGATGGTTCTATTGTGAGTAGTGATGGTTGTAGTGTGAGTAGTGACGGTTCTATTGTGAGTAGTGATGGTTCTATTGTGAGTAGTGATGGTTCTATTGTGAGTAGTGACGGTTCTATTGGCCGCTTCGGTCAGGTGGTTATCTTGGTCTGTTGTTGAGAGGGGTTGTGGATTGTTGTTTATGTTTTAATAGGGGGGATACACACAGTGTCCATTTTAGGCTACTCAGGCTGATTTGGTTCACTTTGTTCAATGTTTCACAGGCCTTGTGGCCTGCAATGTTTCACAGGCCTTGTGGCCTGCAATGTTTCACAGGCCTTGTGGCCTGCAATGTTTCACAGGCCTTGTGGCCTGCAATGTTTCACAGGCCTTGTGGCCTGCACGTCATACTGACCACGGGCCAGATTCTGGTTTAGGAAGTTATGCCTTTCCTCCACGCGCTAGCGGTGCGCAGGTCAACTGTTGGCTCACCCACCCGCCATCTGCAACCGCCAGACTCTATGTGATAAAGTGAAAATCTGAGACCCGCACCCAACCCTAACCCACTACTATACAACATGTGCTGTGGGCTACAGTCAGAGACAGCAGAAGGATTTTTTTAACAGGAGGTGCAGGATATTTTTAGTTGTTGCCTGATATGAATATGTTTCTGCTTATAATTTCCAGCATGTTGGTAGGCTATTTGTAAGTCAACTTGTCTGTAATTAGATGCAGATTCTCTTCTGTCATTTATAAATGGACCTAGAAGATTAAGTCAACCCTTTTGCTCAACAGAATAATGTGATCGATAGATCGATAGAATGAATGCTTCAATACAGTTGAGATCGGTAAAGTTTTCTCCGTCATCTCGGATTCTTTCTCGGAGCAAAGACCTTTAGGGACCAGCGATAAAATGCAATAATTATTTTAAAAACTGGAAAGTTTTTCTGTGCAAAATGTCCAGTTTCACCGGTTGTAAGGAAATAGAAATATGTGAAAACGACCCAACATGTTTCTGATAAGATTTCAGTTTGGCTTAGATGCATATTTTCTGTTTTTGAAATAGTATGAGGTTTAATGAGGCTGATAAAGACAGCACCTTCACTTTTAGAGACGGTCCCTAACCTCGCTATCAGGTTTTATGATGCTGATAAAGACAGCACCTTCACCTTTAGAGACGGCCCCTAACCACGTTATCAGGTTTTATGATGCTGATAAAGACAGCACCTTCACCTTTAGAGACAGTCCCTAACCACGCTATCAGGTTTTATGATGCTGATAAAGACAGCACCTTCACCTTTAGAGATGGTCCCTAACCACACTATCAGGTTTTATGATGCTGATAAAGACAGCACCTTCACTTTAGAGACGGTCCCTAACCTCGCTGTCAGGTTTTATGAAGCTGATAAAGACAGCACCTTCACCTTTAGAGATGGTCCCTAACCACGCTATCAGGTTTTATGATGCTGATAAAGACAGCACCTTTACCTTTAGAGATGGTCCCTAACCACACTATCAGGTTTTATGATGCTGATAAAGACAGCACCTTCACCTTTAGAGACGGTCCCTAACCACGCTATCAGGTTTTATGATGCTGATAAAGACAGCACCTTCACCTTTAGAGACGGTCCCTAACCACGCTATCAGGTTTTATGATGCTGATAAAGACAGCACCTTCACCTTTAGAGATGGTCCCTAACCACGCTATCAGGTTTTATGATGCTGATAAAGACAGCACCTTCACCTTTAGAGATGGTCCCTAACCACGCTATCAGGTTTTATGATGCTGATAAAGACAGCACCTTCACCTTTAGAGATGGTCCCTAACCACGCTATCAGGTTTTATGATGCTGATAAAGACAGCACCTTCACCTTTAGAGACGGTCCCTAACCACACTATCAGGTTTTATGATGCTGATAAAGACAGCACCTTCACCTTTAGAGACGGTCCCTAACCACGCTATCAGGTTTTATGATGCTGATAAAGACAGCACCTTCACCTGTAGAGACGGTCCCTAACCACGCTATCAGGTTTTATGATGCTGATAAAGACAGCACCTTCACCTTTAGAGACGGTCCCTAACCACGCTATCAGGTTTTATGATGCTGATAAACACAGCATCTCTACAGATGTTCCACTGTGTGGCCAAAGGTATGTGGACACCCCTTGAAATGACTGGATTTGGCTATTTCAGCCACACCCGTTGCTGACAGTTGTATAAAATCGAACACACAGCCATGCAATCTCCATAGACAAACATTGGCAGTAGAATGGGCTGTACTGAAGAGCTCAGTTACTTTCAACGTGGCACCGTCATACAAGCCAGTTCGTCAAATTTCTGCCCTGCTATAGCTGTTGCTATTGTGAAGTGGAAATGTCTAGGAGCAACAACGGCTCAACCGTGAAGTGGTAGGCCACACACGCGCTGACAGGACAGGACCGCCGAGTACTGAAGCACCATAGCTCGTAAAAATCATCTGTCCTCGGTTGCAACACTCACCACCGACTGCCTCTGGAAGCAATGTCAGCACGATAACTGTTTGTCGAGAGCTTCATGAAATGGGTTTCCATAGCTGAGCAGCCACACACAAGCCTAAGATAACCATGAGCAATGCCAAATGTTGGCTGGAGTGGTGTAAATCTTCACCATCATTGGACTCTGGAGCAGTGGAAACGTGTTCTCTGGAATGACGAATCTGGTAGTCCGATGGATGAATCAGGGTCTGGCGGATGCCAGGAGAACGCTACCTGCCCGAATGCATAGTGTCAACTGTAAAGTTTGGTGGAGGAGGAATAATGGTCAGGGGCTGTTTTTCATGGTTCGAGCTAGCCCCCCCCCCCCCCCACCCCCCCAGGATACAATGATATTCTAGACGATTCTGTTCTTCCAACTTTGTGGCAATAGTTTGGGGAAGGCCGTGTCTTGTTTCAGCATGACAATACCCCCGTGCTTAAAGCGTGTTGAGTAGTGGCCATGTAGTTTATCTAACTATGTATTTGTATGCTGAGTTTTCACATACCGTCAAGATGCTGAAAGAAAGAAATCATATTTCTCCACTCCTCTTCCCAAGTCAAAATGTAGCTTACATTTGGCGTAAGCCCATCGTTTTACTGCAAGAAATGCTGCAGGAGTTAATATTAAGGCTATGCGAGAGGTTATAGACCTACAATCAGTGTCCAGATTTCAGTTGTTCATTTAACCCATCAGAACAGTAGACCACAGTTCCCTTGACAGGCCACAGGCATAATCAAAGTCCCCATCGTGTGACTGTCGAATTTGTATAGCGCCTCACAATCATCACACATAACACTGCTAGCTGGGAAAATAATGTACAATGTACGTAATAAACCCTTTGAATGGACTGATGTCTGGGGGACTTTCAGCAGCAGTCGTTACCTCAGCTGACTCAATATTATTTTCTTCATTAATATTATTATTATTATTTGTGGTTTTTGCGTTGAATAATTTATTTTCTAACCTTGAATGTGAAGTTCATTCTGTTTCTTTTTGTTGTTGTCATTGAAGCTAATACCGGTAGAGAGATGGCAGGGGGGTGTTCCTGTGTTGGGGAGGGAGGGGGGTGTTCCTGTGTTGGGGAGGGAGGGGGGTGTTCCTGTGTTGGGGAGGGAAGGGTTTTGTATGATGTGCTGCCGTGTAGCATGGTGTTTTGTGTAGGTGGAAGGAATAACGGGGCATTATCTGTGTCATATTTTGCAGATTGTTAAATTGTAAAAAATGACAATAAATATATTGTAAAACAAAATTTAAAAAACATAGCTAGCTGTCACTGCTATCATCCTCTTTTACCACCAAATCATTCCCAAACATTAAACTACTTCTCTGGTCCTCTCTTCTATAACAGACTACTGTTCTGGTCCTCTCTTCTATAACATTAGACTACTGTTCTGGTCCTCTCTTCTATAACATTAGACTACTGTTCTGGTCCTCTCTTCTATAACATTAGACTACTGTTCTGGTCCTCTCTTCTATAACATTAGACTACTGTTCTGGTCCTCTCTTCTATAACATCAGACTACTGTTCTGGTCCTCTCTTCTATAACATTAGACTACTGTTCTGGTCCTCTCTTCTATAACATTAGACTACTGTTCTGGTCCTCTCTTCTATAACATTAGACTACTGTTCTGGCCCTCTCTTCTATAACATTAGACTACTGTTCTGGTCCTCTCTTCTATAACAGACTACTGTTCTGGTCCTCTTCTATAACAGACTACTGTTCTGGTCCTCTCTTCTATAACAGACTACTGTTCTGGTCCTCTCTTCTATAACAGACTACTGTTCTGGTCCTCTTCTATAACAGACTACTGTTCTGGTCCTCTCTTCTATAACAGACTACTGTTCTGGTCCTCTTCTATAACAGACTACTGTTCTGGTCCTCTCTTCTATAACAGACTACTGTTCTGGTCCTCTCTTCTATAACATTAGACTACTGTTCTGGTCCTCTCTTCTATAACATTAGACTACTGTTCTGGTCCTCTCTTCTATAACAGACTACTGTTCTGGTCCTCTCTTCTATAACAGACTACTGTTCTGGTCCTCTCTTCTATAACATTAGACTACTGTTCTGGTCCTCTCTTCTATAACATTAGACTACTGTTCTGGTCATTAGACTACTGTTCTGGTCCTCTCTTCTATAACATTAGACTACTGTTCTGGTCCTCTCTTCTATAACATTAGACTACTGTTCTGGTCCTCTCTTCTATAACAGACTACTGTTCTGGTCCTCTCTTCTATAACATTAGACTACTGTTCTGGTCCTCTCTTCTATAACAGACTACTGTTCTGGTCCTCTCTTCTATAACATTAGACTACTGTTCTGGTCCTCTCTTCTATAACATTAGACTACTGTTCTGGTCCTCTCTTCTATAACATTAGACTACTGTTCTGGTCCTCTCTTCTATAACAGACTACTGTTCTGGTCCTCTCTTCTATAACATACTACTGTTCTGGTCCTCTCTTCTATAACATCAGACTACTGTTCTGGTCCTCTCTTCTATAACATTAGACTACTGTTCTGGTCCTCTCTTGTATAACATTAGACTACTGTTCTGGTCCTCTCTTCTATAACAGACTACTGTTCTGGTCCTCTCTTCTATAACATTAGACTACTGTTCTGGTCCTCTCTTCTATAACATTAGACTACTGTTCTGGTCCTCTCTTGTATAACATTAGACTACTGTTCTGGTCCTCTCTTCTATAACATTAGACTACTGTTCTGGTCCTCTCTTCTATAACAGACTACTGTTCTGGTCCTCTCTTCTATAACAGACTACTGTTCTGGTCCTCTCTTCTATAACATTAGACTACTGTTCTGGTCCTCTCTTCTATAACAGACTACTGTTCTGGTCCTCTCTTCTATAACATTAGACTACTGTTCTGGTCCTCTCTTCTATAACATTAGACTACTGTTCTGGTCCTCTCTTCTATAACAGACTACTGTTCTGGTCCTCTCTTGTATAACATTAGACTACTGTTCTGGTCCTCTCTTGTATAACATTAGACTACTGTTCTGGTCCTCTCTTCTATAACATTAGACTACTGTTCTGGTCCTCTCTTCTATAACATTAGACTACTGTTCTGGTCCTCTCTTCTATAACATTAGACTACTGTTCTGGTCCTCTCTTCTATAACATTAGACTTCTTCTCTGGGCCTCCCAACTCTTTATTTTTAACTCTACATTCCGCAGCTTTTCACTTATTTAATTAAACTCTGACATTGTTCTTTTAACCTCTGTGGATCTACATTAACCTTTTATTCCCGTCCCATAAGCCTTTGGCAATAAGATATGTAGGCTATTTGGTGCGTGGGAAGTTTAGGCTTAAATAGGCTACTAATCATCCCTGTTAGCCGAAAATAATGAACGAAAAACCTCAATGTAGCCTATAGATATATATTGCACAATAATTCTACATTTATGGATTTTTTAAAAGGTTTGTTTTCTCTTTATTCAACCCGCTCACCACCCACCCGGCCTTCATCCACACAATATTCCATAACCCTAAACACACCCGCCCCGCGGACAACCCGGAGACTGCGGGGTTATGCGGTTATGAGTCAACCGCCGCATCACGCCTTTCCTTCTTGCTTCTCCGTATCTGATATTCAGACCTACCTTCTGAAGGTGCGTAATTAACAGGGTTTTGCAGGTGTGGTTCCCTTGCGCTTGCTGAATAAATAAACGTAGACCTAAATTCAACAACTGAAAACCCTCACAACTTGCTGGTCAACATATTGTCTCGTGGAGTTTTAATTCGATAAGGGTTTTCAGTACCTTTATCTTAAGCCATCCCCTTAAATAGTTATTTAACCCATGGTAATGTTGGACGCTTCGTATATATACAATTAGAATAGGGAGAATAGTGAATAGTGTACAATAGTAGGCTATGCCGTCGTCTATTGCCTGCACTAACCATGGAACTGTGGGATTGCACAGCCAAGTATCGCCCCATGTGTGTCTGGCTCAAACTGTTACGTCTTGGTCTGCCCTCCGTTCCATAACGATTTAAATAGACTACATGCACTGGCATAACGCTGCTTCTCTCGTCCCCGCGCAAGGTGTAGACTGCTGATCGCTGTCCATGGTGCTGAAATTGCGACATGTCTATGCGGCTGCGCAGCCTAATCGAATCGATCACAGGACTTGTTTAGTGCCAAGGCTTCGCTTCGTTTTAGCTAATGGGTAAATGTTTATTGGTAGAGCTATTTGTTCGTCATTTCCTCTTAAAGCCTAACCGTTCACGAAGCTCTACAGGGTGTCCCAATGTTGACATTTTTAGACTGTTGCCCGGTGGCAGAGGTGGAACAAGTACTCAAATTGTCATACTTGAGTAACAGTTAAGATACGTTAATAGAAAATGACTCAAGTAAAAGTGAAAGTCCCCCAGTAAAATATTACTTGACTAAAAGTCTAAAAGTATCAGATTTGAAATGTACTTATAATAATAATAATAATATATGCCATTTAGCAGACGCTTTTATCCAAAGCGACTTACAGTCATGTGTGCATACATTCTACGTATGGGTGGTCCCGGGGATACTTAAGTACAGAGGTGTAAAAAGTACTACATTGTCATACTTGAGTAGAAGTATAAAGTAAAAGTCACTGCTACTCATCACATTCCTGATATTTAGTAAACCACACGGAACAATTAGATTTTTTATATATATATTTTTTTGGCAGTCAGGGTCACAGTCCAACACTCAGACATCATTTACAACGGAAGCTTTTATATTGAGTGAATTCAGCAGATCAGAGGCAGTAGGGACGACCAGGGACGTTCTCTTGATGAGTGTGTGAATTTTACCGTTTTCCTGTCCTGCTAAGCACTCAAATTGTAACTCGTACTTTTGGGTGTCAGGGAAAATGTATGGTGTAAAAAGTACATCATTTTATTTAGGAATGTAGTGAAGTAAAAGTAGTCAAAAATAAAAAAAATAGTAAAGTAAAGTACAGATTCTCCAAAATACGATTTAAGTACTTTACACCACTACACAGTGGCAATAATGTAATTACTTGTTAAGTCAATAATGTTCGGAATTGAAGTATTGCAGATTATAAAATAAATGTTTGTTGCAGCAGCATACTGATCATCTACCAATATATATATATATATTTCTCCATAGGATATACAACTGTCCTGTATAGGCTTCCTGAACCTGCATGACATGAGCCGTCCTCGCGCTCTCTCCCATCTCGAATAGAACGTTGTTGTGCGTAAAACCAGTCAATGACTGGCAAAAAATACAGCCAGTCACCCTCAAAACACTAGTTTACTAGGGATTGTTTCATTATGCAGTGTACTATCTACAGCTATACACAGTATTTATAAACTTATTATCAAAATAACATCTCAAATAGCCTAACAATAAGGGAGAAAGTAGTCTGCTTGAGGATACTGTACTTTCAGACACTATTTATGGTTGAACTCCACGGGTTTTGTCTGGCTAAAAGCCTTAACAAATGGGCTAAATTCAATTGAATTAAATCAAATTTAATCCATCACGGCTTGTAGGCCCAAGTTGCCGACCCAACTGTTTTCTATGCTGAGTATTGCAAACCCAGACATTTCTGAGACATTGGGCATTATATGTCCATTGCGCTGCACATAATTCAAATGAATTGTTGGATGATGGATGCCAAGATATACCAGAGATAAGGGACCGTTGATATTGTAACCACACAACTCAAACATCGGTTCACCAGTAGCCTATGAACGAAATTACAAACAACTTTATTGTTGTTGTTCGAGCCCTCAAGAACTGTTGTCTGCTAAAGAGTATGGTCTGTTCGCATCTGCAAATGTATGGGCTTTCCAGTACCCAGACGACCTGTCCCAAGAGCTTCCTATAGAGTTCATCTATTTCCAGTAGCCAGACGACCTGTCCCAAGTGCTTCCTATAGAGTTCATCTATTTCCAGTACCCAGACGACCTGTCCCAAGAGCTTCCTATAGAGTTCATCTATAGACCCAGTTACCTGTCCCAAGAGCTTCTATTTCCAGTACCCAGACGACCTGTCCCAAGAGCTTCCTATAGAGTTCATCTCTTTCCAGTACCCAGACGACCTGTCCCAAGAGTTTCCTATAGAGTTCATCTATTTCCAGTACCCAGACGACCTGTCCCAAGAGCTTCCTATAGAGTTCATCTCTTTCCGTAACGTGTTGAGAGCGGGAATGGAGGAGAATGCGAGCCTCAATTAAAGATGGTACAGAATAGAAGATAAATACTGTATTTGAAGAACAACTCCGGTCTGCCCAAGTTCCCTGATGTTGCTATGGCAACCAGGCAGGTTTTTGTTTACCTTCCCTGTGTTTGTTGCCTCTGCGGAGAGATCTGTTTTCTAAATTGAAACTCATGAAGAACTACATATGAAGCATTAAAGCTCCGGGTCTGATATGCGCTGTTGAACACCTGAGTAAACTCTGCTCATTACACTGGCGCCGTCGTAGGCTTGACCACGACATATATTCACCGATACCCCCTTGTACTTTCAATCAGTTAATTTTTTATTTTTCACTTTTTCAGTCACATTCCTGAAGCCCAATAAACAAACAATCACTTAGCTCTCTAGTACATATGGACATTAAGTTAAAAACGTTAATGAATGACTTGTTGGAGGGCTGGAGGGCTACTCTCAAAATGATTTATTATACAAAATATAAAACATAGATATCGATGACAGGAGCGTGTGCCCCCTCCCAGACCTCGTGGGTCTCCCACCTTGCGGGTAACGACTACGGGTCCTTCTTTTTGTGACGTCATCCTCCGTTACTAATGATCCTCAGCAACAACCACAAGGCCACGAGGCAAATGAAGGTAAACGAAACAATGGAATTAATAAATGGAATGATAATGTCGGCTACATACCAAATGAATGGAACTAACATTTGAATTTTAGTGTGTTTATTACGCCTACAGACTGTCCATACTGATAATGGCTATTATTTGACGTGATAGAAATAGGAGATAGAGAAAGTCGGGGTAGTCTATAATTAAGACATTCGAGTGTGCCCATCCCCGCAAGTGAAAAGGTCATTTTAAAAGGTCATTTAAATTCTGCATAATGACACAGCCTTTCATAAACTTTATTGTGGGAAAGTTGATGTGCTTCAGTTTGTTGCCATATGACTGGTTTCACATTTGTCTCTTGCGATTTTTAGGTAAAATAATTATAAAGCTAAGTGTCATTTCTATTTACAATCCCCTTGTCCAAACGGATTACTCATTTACCTAGCTCTTATCAATAGCTCTTATCAATAGCTCTTATCAATAGCTCTTATCAATAGCTCTTATCAATAGCTCTGATCAATAGCTCTTATCAATAGCTCTTATCAATAGCTCTTATCAATAGCTCTGATCAATAGCTCTGATCAATAGCTCTTATCAATAGCTCTTATCAATAGCTCTGATCAATATCTCTTATCAATAGCTCTTATCAATAGCTCTTATCAATAGCTCTGATCAATAGCTCTTATCAATAGCTCTTATCAATAGCTCTCATCAATAGCTCTCATCAATAGCTCTCATCAATAGCTCTTATCAATAGCTCTTATCAATAGCTCTTATCAATAGCTCTTATCAATAGCTCTGATCAATAGTTCTTATCAATAGCTCTTATCAATAGCTCTTATCAATAGCTCTGATCAATAGCTCTGATCAGGTTGTAAATTACAGTGCTTGGAGAATGGTGCTATTTATATCGAGATAAAAAAAGTATATTCTTTTTCCACTTGGAGCTGACAGGTTCGCTAGACCTTATTCATGGTTTCCTGGCGCATAAAGGTGGTGGAATTCTGAGGGAATTAAGTCGAGGTCAGAATACAGTGTATCTGTAGACACGCCTCCTCCACCACACCTACATTAATACAGTGTATCTGTAGACACGCCTCCTCCACCACACCTACATTAATACAGTGTATCTGTAGACACGCCTCCTCCACCACACCTACATTAATACAGTGTATCTGTAGACACGCCTCCTCCACCACACCTCCATTAATACAGTGTATCTGTAGACACGCCTCCTCCACCACACCTTCATTAATACAGTGTATCTGTAGACACGCCTCCTCCACCACACCTCCATTAATACAGTGTATCTGTAGACACGCCTCCTCCACCACACCTCCATTAATACAGTGTATCTGTAGACACGCCTCCTCCACCACACCTCCATTAATACAGTGTATCTGTAGACACGCCTCCTCCACCACACCTCCATTAATACAGTGTATCTGTAGACACGCCTCCTCCACCACACCTCCATTAATACAGTGTATCTGTAGACACGCCTCCTCCACCACACCTCCATTAATACAGTGTATCTGTAGACACGCCTCCTCCACCACACCTCCATTATTACAGTGTATCTATAGACACACCTCCATTAATACAGTGTATCTGTAGACACACCTCCATTTATACAGTGTATCTGTAGACACGCCTCCTCCACCACACCTCCATTAATACAGTGTATCTGTAGACACACCTCCATTAATACAGTGTATCTGTAGACACACCTCCATTAATACAGTGTATCTGTAGACACGCCTCCTCCACCACACCTCCATTAATACAGTGTATCTGTAGACACACCTCCATTAATACAGTGTATCTGTAGACACGCTCCTCCACCACACCTCCATTAATACAGTGTATCTGTAGACACGCCTCCTCCACCACACCTCCATTAATACAGTGTATCTGTAGACACACCTCCATTAATACAGTGTATCTGTAGACACGCCTCCTCCACCACACCTCCATTAATACAGTGTATCTGTAGACACGCCTCCTCCACCACACCTCCATTAATACAGTGTATCTGTAGACACACCTCCATTAATACAGTGTATCTGTAGACACGCCTCCTCCACCACACCTCCATTAATACAGTGTATCTGTAGACACGCCTCCTCCACTATAGTTTGTTGTTGTTTGTGTGCATGTCTGAGGTCAATCCATTTTCAAATTCAGCCAATTCCAATGTCTTGTACTTTCTGAATGAACTGAATGTAAATGGAACCCCAACCATTCATCTGTTTCTCCTGACCTGTTTCACCCCTCCTTTCTCATCATCCCATCTCTCTCCTTCTGTACAGTTTCTCCTGACCCCTGTACCTGTTTCACCTCCTTTCTCATCATCCCATCTCTCTCCTTCTGTACAGTTTCTCCTGAACCCTGTACCTGTGTCTGTTTGGCATCACTCTCAGTCTGTACAGTTTCCCCTGACCCCTGTACCTGTTTCACCTCCTTTCTCATCATCCCATCTCTCTCAGTCTGTACAGTTTCTCCTGACCCCTGTACCTGTGTCTGTTTGGCATCTCTCTCAGTCTGTACAGTTTCCCCTGACCCCTGTATCTCTGTCTGTTTCACATCTCTCTCAGTCTGTACAGTTTCTCCTGACCCCTGTATCTGTGTCTGTTTGACATCTCTCTCAGTCTGTACAGTTTCTCCTGACCCCTGTATCTGTGTCTGTTTGACATCTCTCTCAGTCTGTACAGTTTCTCCTGAACCCTGTATCTGTGTCTGTTTGACATCTCTCTCAGTCTGTACAGTTTCCCCTGACCCCTGTATCTGTGTCTGTTTGACATCTCTCTCAGTCTGTACAGTTTCTCCTGACCCCGTGTCTATAAAAGAGAACAGCACTGTGGACGTTCTAGTAGCCAGAATCACCTGTAGTGACGATGTTCAGCTGACCGTCACGGAGAACCCTGCGGAGGCGTTCTACCTGCGGGGGACGGACCTCATCGCCAAGAGAGGACTGGACTTTGAGGTGAGAGCTCTAGGGGCAATGTATCAAGCTGATCTAGGATCAGTTTTGATTTGTAGAATAGAAGGAATACAATCTGCGGGGGGGCTGATCCTGGATCAGAACTCGTACTCTGAGATACTTTATACGTACAGCGTCAGAACTTAACATCCATAGCAATTTTTAACATGTCACAAAGTGCATTCATTTTAAAACTGTGTTTTCTTCTTGGACAAGTTCAGCTAGTGTTGTGAGGTATGGCTTGCATGCTCGACTGCAAAGTAGTTGGCCTGGAACGTTGCCATGAACCGGCTCAGTTACGGGGGGGGGTCAAAGGTCATTTTTCCTTTGACAAAAAAGAAAGGTCGAGGGTCAATGAGGCATTCTGTCTGTGGTGTGAAATAACAGCTGCTGCATTTGTGTTCGTTTCCTAGTCTCTGCCCCGTGTGGATGATGCTCTGTGGGTCCGGGTGCGCTGCAACAGAACTGGCTCCAGATCAGTGAGTAGTAGTGATGACATGTCTCATGGTCATGATGCTCTGTGAGTCAGGGTGCACTGCAACAGAACTGGCTCCAGATCAGTGAGTAGTAGTGATGACATGTCTCATGGTCATGATGCTCTGTGGGTCCGGGTGCACTGCAACAGAACTGGCTCCAGATCAGTGAGTAGTAGTGATGACATGTCTCATGGTCATGATGCTCTGTGGGTCCGGGTGCACTGCAACAGAACTGGCTCCAGATCAGTGAGTAGTAGTGATGACATGTCTCATGGTCATGATGCTCTGTGGGTCCGGTTATGTCCCAAATTGTACCTTATAGGGCTCTGGTCTATAGTAGTACCACTATATAGGGAATAGGGCTCTGGTCTATAGTAGTACCACTATATAGGGAATAGGGCTCTGGTCTATAGTAGTACCACTATATAGGGAATAGGGCTCTGGTCTATAGTAGTACCACTATATAGGGAATAGGGCTCTGGTCTATAGTAGTACCACTATATAGGGAATAGGGCTCTGGTCTATAGTAGTACCACTATATAGGGAATAGGGCTCTGGTCTATAGTAGTACCACTATATAGGGAATAGGGCTCTGGTCTATAGTAGTACCACTATATAGGGAATAGGGCTCTGGTCTATAGTAGTACCACTATATAGGGAATAGGGCTCTGGTCTATAGTAGTACCACTATATAGGGAATAGGGCTCTGGTCTATAGTAGTACCACTATATAGGGAATAGGGCTCTGGTCTATAGTAGTACCACTATATAGGGAATAGGGCTCTGGTCTATAGTAGTACCACTATATAGGGAATAGGGCTCTGGTCTATAGTAGTACCACTATATAGGGAATAGGGCTCTGGTCTATAGTAGTACCACTATATAGGGAATAGGGCTCTGGTCTATAGTAGTACCACTATATAGGGAATAGGGCTCTGGTCTATAGTAGTACCACTATATAGGGAATAGGGCTCTGGTCTATAGTAGTACCACTATATAGGGAATAGGGCTCTGGTCTATAGTAGTACCACTATATAGGGAATAGGGCTCTGGTCTATAGTAGTACCACTATATAGGGAATAGGGCTCTGGTCTATAGTAGTACCACTATATAGGGAATAGGGCTCTGGTCTATAGTAGTACCACTATATATAGGGAATAGGGCTCTGGTCTATAGTAGTACCACTATATAGGGAATAGGGCTCTGGTCTATAGTAGTACCACTATATAGGGAATAGGGCTCTGGTCTATAGTAGTACCACTATATAGGGAATAGGGCTCTGGTCTATAGTAGTACCACTATATAGGGAATAGGGCTCTGGTCTATAGTAGTACCACTATATAGGGAATAGGGCTCTGGTCTATAGTAGTACCACTATATAGGGAATAGGGCTCTGGTCTATAGTAGTACCACTATATAGGGAATAGGGCTCTGGTCTATAGTAGTACCACTATATAGGGAATAGGGCTCTGGTCTATAGTAGTACCACTATATAGGGAATAGGGCTCTGGTCTATAGTAGTACCACTATATAGGGAATAGGGCTCTGGTCTATAGTAGTACCACTATATAGGGAATAGGGCTCTGGTCTATAGTAGTACCACTATATAGGGAATAGGGCTCTGGTCTATAGTAGTACCACTATATAGGGAATAGGGCTCTGGTCTATAGTAGTACCACTATATATAGGGAATAGGGCTCTGGTCTATAGTAGTACCACTATATAGGGAATAGGGCTCTGGTCTATAGTAGTACCACTATATAGGGAATAGGGCTCTGGTCTATAGTAGTACCACTATATAGGGAATAGGGCTCTGGTCTATAGTAGTACCACTATATAGGGAATAGGGCTCTGGTCTATAGTAGTACCACTATATAGGAAATAGGGCTCTGGTCTATAGTAGTACCACTATATAGGGAATAGGGCTCTGGTCTATAGTAGCACACTATATAGGGAATAGGGCTCTGGTCTAAAGTATATAGGGAATAGGGCTCTGGTCTAAAGTAGTTCACTATATAGGGAATAGGGCTCTGGTCTAAAGTAGTGCCACTATATAGGGAATAGTTCTCTGGTCTATAGTAGTACACTATATAGGGAATAGGGTTCTGGTCTATAGTAGTACCACTATATAGGGAATAGGGCTCTGGTCTATAGTAGTACCACCATATAGGGAATAGGGCTCTGGTCTATAGTAGTACCACTATATAGGGAATAGGGCTCTGGTCTATAGTAGTACCACTATATATAGGGAATAGGGCTCTGGTCTATAGTAGTACCACTATATAGGGAATAGGGCTCTGGTCTATAGTAGTACCACTATATAGGGAATAGGGCTCTGGTCTATAGTAGTACCACTATATAGGGAATAGGGCTCTGGTCTATAGTAGTACCACTATATAGGGAATAGGGCTCTGGTCTATAGTAGTACCACTATATAGGGAATAGGGCTCTGGTCTATAGTAGTACCACTATATAGGGAATAGGGCTCTGGTCTATAGTAGTACCACTATATAGGGAATAGGGCTCTGGTCTATAGTAGTACCACTATATAGGGAATAGGGCTCTGGAATCCTAAGCATCAGTTGGTCTCTCTATTTCTGGGCTGTGCCTGTCAAACCAAAGGTCAAAGGTCAAAGGTCAAAGCATATTTCTGCTCTCTATGGGTGAAGAACTTCAATGTATAAAATATCTGGTTGTTTTCACATCAAGTTCTCTAAAATGCTTTGCTGCTTTCAAATGCCAACTAATAACGATTCCCTCTTTTCTAAGGTGAACGTGTCTGTTGAAGTTTTCATTGAAAACGTGAACGATAATCCTCCAAACTTCGCTCAGAGTCATTACGTTCTCCAGGTGAACGAGGTGAGACCCTCTTCTATTGAACTTACTTCTCTCAGAGTCATTACGTTCTCCAGGTGAACAAGGTGAGACCCTCTTCTATTTACCTTACTTCACTCAGAGTCATTACGTTCTCCAGGTGAACGAGGTGAGACCCTCTTCTATGTACCTTACTTCACTCAGAGTCATTACGTTCTCCAGGTGAACGAGGTGAGACCCTCTTCTATGTACCTTACTTCTCTCAGAGTCATTACGTTCTCCAGGTGAACGAGGTGAGACCCTCTTCTATTTACTATGTACCTTACTTCACTCAGAGTCATTACGTTCTCCAGGTGAACGAGGTGAGACCCTCTTCTATGTACCTTACTTCGCTCAGAGTCATTACGTTCTCCAGGTGAACGAGGTGAGACCCTCTTCTATGTACCTTACTTCTCTCAGAGTCATTACGTTCTCCAGGTGAACAAGGTGAGACCCTCTTCTATTTACTATGTACCTTACTTCTCTCAGAGTCATTACGTTCTCCAGGTGAACAAGGTGAGACCCTCTTCTATTGAACTTACTTCACTCAGAGTCATTACGTTCTCCAGGTGAACAAGGTGAGACCCTCTTCTATTTACCTTACTTCTCTCAGAGTCATTACGTTCTCCAGGTGAACGAGGTGAGACCCTCTTCTATTTACTATGTACCTTACTTCACTCAGAGTCATTACGTTCTCCAGGTGAACGAGGTGAGACCCTCTTCTATGTACCTTACTTCTCTCAGAGTCATTACGTTCTCCAGGTGAACAAGGTGAGACCCTCTTCTATTTACCTTACTTCTCTCAGAGTCATTACGTTCTCCAGGTGAACGAGGTGAGACCCTCTTCTATGTACCTTACTTCTCTCAGAGTCATTACGTTCTCCAGGTGAACGAGGTGAGACCCTCTTCTATGTACCTTACTTCACTCAGAGTCATTACGTTCTCCAGGTGAACGAGGTGAGACCCTCTTCTATTTACTATGTACCTTACTTCTCTCAGAGTCATTACGTTCTCCAGGTGAACGAGGTGAGACCCTCTTCTATGTACCTTACTTCTCTCAGAGTCATTACGTTCTCCAGGTGAACGAGGTGAGACCCTCTTCTATTTACCTTACTTCACTCAGAGTCATTACGTTCTCCAGGTGAACGAGGTGAGACCCTCTTCTATTTACTATGTACCTTACTTCTCTCAGAGTCATTACGTTCTCCAGGTGAACGAGGTGAGACCCTCTTCTATTTACCTTACTTCACTCAGAGTCATTACGTTCTCCAGGTGAACGAGGTGAGACCCTCTTCTATTTACTACGTACCTTACTTCACTCAGAGTCATTACGTTCTCCAGGTGAACGAGGTGAGACCCTCTTCTATGTACCTTACTTCGCTCAGAGTCATTACGTTCTCCAGGTGAACGAGGTGAGACCCTCTTCTATTGAACTTACTTCACTCAGAGTCATTACGTTCTCCAGGTGAACGAGGTGAGACCCTCTTCTATTGAACTTACTTCTCTCAGAGTCATTACGTTCTCCAGGTGAACGAGGTGAGACCCTCTTCTATTGAACTTACTTCGCTCAGAGTCATTACGTTCTCCAGGTGAACGAGGTGAGACCCTCTTCTATTGAACTTACTTCTCTCAGAGTCATTACGTTCTCCAGGTGAACGAGGTGAGACCCTCTTCTATTTACTATGTACCTTACTTCGCTCAGAGTCATTACGTTCTCCAGGTGAACGAGGTGAGACCCTCTTCTATTTACTATGTACCTTACTTCACTCAGAGTCATTACGTTCTCCAGGTGAACGAGGTGAGACCCTCTTCTATTTACCTTACTTCGCTCAGAGTCATTACGTTCTCCAGGTGAACGAGGTGAGACCCTCTTCTATGTACCTTACTTCTCTCAGAGTCATTACCTTCTCCAGGTGAACGAGGTGAGACCCTCTTCTATTTACTATGTACCTTACTTCTCTCAGAGTCATTACGTTCTCCAGGTGAACGAGGTGAGACCCTCTTCTATGTACCTTACTTCTCTCAGAGTCATTACGTTCTCCAGGTGAACGAGGTGAGACCCTCTTCTATTTACCTTACTTCTCTCAGAGTCATTACGTTCTCCAGGTAAACGAGGTGAGACCCTCTTCTATGTACCTTACTTCTCTCAGAGTCATTACGTTCTCCAAGTGAACGAGGTGAGACCCTCTTCTATGTACCTTACTTCACTCAGAGTCATTACGTTCTCCAGGTGAACGAGGTGAGACCCTCTTCTATGTACCTTACTTCTCTCAGAGTCATTACGTTCTCCAGGTGAACGAGGTGAGACCCTCTTCTATTTACTATGTACCTTACTTCACTCAGAGTCATTACGTTCTCCAGGTGAACGAGGTGAGACCCTCTTCTATTTACTATGTACCTTACTTCACTCAGAGTCATTACGTTCTCCAGGTGAACGAGGTGAGACCCTCTTCTATTTACTATGTACCTTACTTCTCTCAGAGTCATTACGTTCTCCAGGTGAACGAGGTGAGACCCTCTTCTATTTACTATGTACCTTACTTCTCTCAGAGTCATTACGTTCTCCAGGTGAACGAGGTGAGACCCTCTTCTATGTACCTTACTTCACTCAGAGTCATTACGTTCTCCAGGTGAACGAGGTGAGACCCTCTTCTATGTACCTTACTTCACTCAGAGTCATTACGTTCTCCAGGTGAACAAGGTGAGACCCTCTTCTATTTACTATGTACCTAACAGCATTAGACACTTCTCCGTGGGCCCAACAATACCATGGTGATTATGTTACGATGACAATAGTAATTAACTACTTGCACCCTTCATACATTGACTCCATGCTTCTACACCTGCATTGCTGGCTGTTTGGGGTTTTAGGCTGGGTTTCTGTACAGCACTTTGAGACATCAGCTGATGTACGAAGGGCTAAATAAATAAATAAATAATATATATTTTTTTTTATACAATACCACATCAGTTTGTATGAATAAACCTTCCATATCGGTACATTTCCATGAAGTAACATTTCTGTAATATAATATGTTGACTCTGAGCCCTCTCTCTCCCACAGCTGACTCCTGTGAACACCAGAATTGGTCGGATAGAGGCCACAGACATTGACTCTGAGCCCTCTCTCTCCCACAGCTGACTCCTGTGAACAGCAGTATTGGTCGGATAGAGGCCACAGACATTGACTCTGAGCCCTCTCTCTCCCACAGCTGACTCCTGTGAACACCAGTATTGGTCGGATAGAGGCCACAGACATTGACTCTGAGCCCTCTCTCTCCCACAGCTGACTCCTGTGAACACCAGTATTGGTCGGATAGAGGCCACAGACATTGACTCTGAGCCCTCTCTCTCCCACAGCTGACTCCTGTGAACAGCAGTATTGGTCGGATAGAGGCCACAGACATTGACTCTGAGCCCTCTCTCTCCCACAGCTGACTCCTGTGAACAGCAGTATTGGTCGGATAGAGGCCACAGACATTGACTCTGAGCCCTCTCTCTCCCACAGCTGACTCCTGTGAACAGCAGTATTGGTAGGATAGAGGCCACAGACATTGACTCTGAGCCCTCTCTCTCCCACAGCTGACTCCTGTGAACAGCAGTATTGGTCGGATAGAGGCCACAGACATTGACTCTGAGCCCTCTCTCTCCCACAGCTGACTCCTGTGAACACCAGTATTGGTCAGATAGAGGCCCCAGACATTGACTCTGAGCCCTCTCTCTCCCACAGCTGACTCCTGTGAACACCAGTATTGGTCGGATAGAGGCCACAGACATTGACTCTGAGCCCCCTCTCTCTCCCACAGCTGACTCCTGTGAACACCAGTGTTGGTCGGATAGAGGCCACAGACATTGACTCTGAGCCCCTGTACTATCGTTTAGAGTCAGCCACGGTAAGACCTTCCCTCCATCACCGATGAACACTATCACTGATCTGTTGATGCTGTTGTCTTGGTCCAGGTCTCCTGAAAATGTTTCTTATTTTATTTTTTTATCTCAACAAGACAAACCTGGTATAAATAAAGGTTCAGTTAATTCATTGCTCAGCAGATTAAAGACGTTTGTCATTGTTGGTGTCACCAGAACAGGTATCTACGACTGGAGAATGCCAACACCCCCAACATACTGGTGCAAAACATCATTGACTACGACTCTGTCCAAAAGATCTCCCTGGTCTTACATGTACAGGTATACTGTTGTTGACATTCTGCCCTGCTGTTTATGTCAAATGGGATTACAAAGTATTCTAGAAATATACTAGAATCTGTAAAGTATTCAATAAATATACTAGAATTTGTAAAGTATTCCAGAAATATACTATAATCTGTAAAAAAATTAAATAAATATACTAGAATCTGTGAAGTATTCAAGAAATATACTACAATCTGCAAAGTATTAAATAAATATACTATAATCTGTAAAGTATTCAATAAATGTACTAGAATCTGTAAAGTATTCCAGAAATATACTAGAATCTGTAAAGTATTCAAGAAATATACTTGAATCTGTAAAGTATTCCAGAAATATACTAGAATCTGTAAAATAACATAATCCTATAGTAGAGAACCAGGATCTGCTGTCCTCATCTCAATGCCCTTTGACCTTCCTTGACATTCTATTAACACCATTTCCCAGGACACGTATAACGTTTCTGAGTCCGGCGAGCCTTCGTTCACTGCCGTGGTGACCATCACGGTTAACGTGAAGGACGTTGACAACCGTCCACCGTGGTTCCAGCCCTGTGTCAGAACCAACCTGGGGATAGCCAAACTGTGTGTCAGCTCTGGCTACAGGGCAAAGGTCAACCTCACAGAGAAAGAGGTGTGTGATACAGTGTATCTGTGTACCTGAACAGAGAGAGGTGTGTTACAGTGTATCTGTGTACCTGAACAGAGAGAGGTGTGTTACAGTGTATCTGTGTACCTGAACAGAGAGAGGTGTGTTACAGTGTATCTGTGTACCTGAACAGAGAGAGGTGTGTTACAGTGTATCTGTGTACCTGAACAGAGAGAGGTGTGATACAGTGTATCTGTGTACCTGAACAGAGAGAGGTGTGTTACAGTGTATCTGTGTACCTGAACAGAGAGAGGTGTGATACAGTGTATCTGTGTACCTGAACAGAGAGAGGTGTGATACAGTGTATCTGTGTACCTGAACAGAGAGAGAGGTGTGATACAGTGTATCTGTGTACCTGAACAGAGAGAGGTGTGATAATATCTGTGTACCTGAACAGAGAGAGGTGTGTTACAGTGTATCTGTGTACCTGAACAGAGAGAGGTGTGATACAGTGTATCTGTGTACCTGAACAGAGAGAGGTGTGTTACAGTGTATCTGTGTACCTGAACAGAGAGAGGTGTGATACAGTGTATCTGTGTACCTGAACAGAGAGAGGTGTGTGTTACAGTGTATCTGTGTACCTGAACAGAGAGAGGTGTGTGATACAGTGTATCTGTGTACCTGAACAGAGAGAGGTGTGTGTTACAGTGTATCTGTGTACCTGAACAGAGAGAGGTGTGATACTATCTGTGTACCTGAACAGAGAGAGGTGTGTGTTACAGTGTATCTGTGTACCTGAACAGAGAGAGGTGTGTTACAGTGTATCTGTGTACCTGAACAGAGAGAGGTGTGTTACAGTGTATCTGTGTACCTGAACAGAGAGAGGTGTGTGATACAGTATATATGTGTACCTGAACAGAGAGAGGTGTGTTACAGTGTATCTGTGTACCTATCATCTGAACCCTGGTCTGTTGTTGTCCACAGGACGGGGCTTTATCTCTGAACCCTGGTCTGTTGTTGTCCACAGGACGGGGCTTTATCTCTGGAGCCTGGTCTGTTGTTGTCCACAGGACGGGGCTTTATCTCTGGAGCCTGGTCTGTTGTTGTCCACAGGACGGGGCTTTATCTCTGAACCCTGGTCTGTTGTTGTCCACAGGACGGGGCTTTATCTCTGAACCCTGGTCTGTTGTTGTACACAGGACGGGGCTTTATCTCTGAACCCTGGTCTGTTGTTGTCCACAGGACGGTGCTCTATCTCTGGAGCCTGGTCCGTTATACGCCAAGGATGGAGACAGAAACAGGAGTGAGCTGATCAGCTACAGGATAATTAGAGGTACAACAGGTCTTTATGTTCTCCTCACAGTAATCTAGTGTTGATGTTCTCCTCACAGTAATCTAGTGTTGATGTTCTCCTCACAGTAATCTAGTGTTGATGTTCTCCTCACAGTAATCTAGTGTTGATGTTCTCCTCACAGTAATCTAGTGTTGATGTTCTCCTTACAGTAATCTAGTGTTGATGTTCTCCTCACAGTAATCTAGTGTTGATGTTCTCCTCACAGTAATCTAGTGTTGATGTTCTCCTCACAGTAATCTAGTGTTGATGTTCTCCTCACAGTAATCTAGTGTTGATGTTCTCCTCACAGTAATCTAGTGTTGATGTTCTCCTCACAGTAATCTAGTGTTGATGTTCTCCTCACAGTAATCTAGTGTTGATGTTCTCCTCACAGTAATCTAGTGTTGACGTTCTCCTCACAGTAATCTAGTGTTGACGTTCTCCTCACAGTAATCTAGTGTTGATGTTCTCCTCACAGTAATCTAGTGTTGATGTTCTCCTCACAGTAATCTAGTGTTGATGTTCTCCTCACAGTAATCTAGTGTTGACGTTCTCCTCACAGTAATCTAGTGTTGATGTTCTCCTCACAGTAATCTAGTGTTGACGTTCTCCTCACAGTAATCTAGTGTTGACGTTCTCCTCACAGTAATCTAGTGTTGATGTTCTCCTCACAGTAATCTAGTGTTGATGTTCTCCTCACAGTAATCTAGTGTTGATGTCCTCCTCACAGTAATCTAGTATTGATGTTCTCCTCACAGTAATCTAGTGTTGATGTTCTCCTCACAGTAATCTAGTGTTGATGTTCTCCTCACAGTAATCTAGTGTTGATGTTCTCCTCACAGTAATCTAGTGTTGATGTTCTCCTCACAGTAATCTAGTGTTGATGTTCTCCTCACAGTAATCTAGTGTTGACGTTCTCCTCACAGTAATCTAGTATTGACGTTCTCCTCACAGTAATCTAGTGTTGACGTTCTCCTCACAGTAATCTAGTGTTGATGTTCTCCTCACAGTAATCTAGTGTTGATGTTCTCCTCACAGTAATCTAGTGTTGATGTTCTCCTCACAGTAATCTAGTATTGATGTTCTCCTCACAGTAATCTAGTGTTGATGTTCTCCTCACAGTAATCTAGTGTTGATGTTCTCCTCACAGTAATCTAGTGTTGATGTTCTCCTCACAGTAATCTAGTGTTGATGTTCTCCTCACAGTAATCTAGTGTTGATGTTCTCCTCACAGTAATCTAGTGTTGACGTTCTCCTCACAGTAATCTAGTGTTGACGTTCTCCTCACAGTAATCTAGTGTTGACGTTCTCCTCACAGTAATCTAGTGTTGATGTTCTCCTCACAGTAATCTAGTGTTGATGTTCTCCTCACAGTAATCTAGTGTTGATGTTCTCCTCACAGTAATCTAGTGTTGATGTTCTCCTCACAGTAATCTAGTGTTGATGTTCTCCTCACAGTAATCTAGTGTTGATGTTCTCCTCACAGTAATCTAGTGTTGATGTTCTCCTCACAGTAATCTAGTGTTGATGTTCTCCTCACAGTAATCTAGTGTTGATGTTCTCCTCACAGTAATCTAGTGTTGATGTTCTCCTCACAGTAATCTAGTGTTGATGTTCTCCTCACAGTAATCTAGTGTTGATGTTCTCCTCACAGTAATCTAGTGTTGATGTTCTCCTCACAGTAATCTAGTGTTGATGTTCTCCTCACAGTAATCTAGTGTTGATGTTCTCCTCACAGTAATCTAGTGTTGATGTTCTCCTCACAGTAATCTAGTGTTGATGTTCTCCTCACAGTAATCTAGTGTTGATGTTCTCCTCACAGTAATCTAGTGTTGATGTTCTCCTCACAGTAATCTAGTGTTGATGTTCTCCTCACAGTAATCTAGTGTTGATGTTCTCCTCACAGTAATCTAGTGTTGATGTTCTCCTCACAGTAATCTAGTGTTGATGTTCTCCTCACAGTAATCTAGTGTTGATGTTCTCCTCACAGTAATCTAGTGTTGATGTTCTCCTCACAGTAATCTAGTGTTGATGTTCTCCTCACAGTAATCTAGTGTTGATGTTCTCCTCACAGTAATCTAGTGTTGATGTTCTCCTCACAGTAATCTAGTGTTGATGTTCTCCTCACAGTAATCTAGTGTTGATGTTCTCCTCACAGTAATCTAGTGTTGATGTTCTCCTCACAGTAATCTAGTGTTGATGTTCTCCAGTCTACATGTTCTCCTCAATCTAGTGTTGATGTTCTCCTCACAGTAATCTAGTGTTGATGTTCTCCTCACAGTAATCTAGTGTTGATGTTCTCCTCACAGTAATCTAGTGTTGATGTTCTCCTCACAGTAATCTAGTGTTGATGTTCTCCTCACAGTAATCTAGTGTTGATGTTCTCCTCACAGTAATCTAGTGTTGATGTTCTCCTCACAGTAATCTAGTGTTGATGTTCTCCTCACAGTAATCTAGTGTTGATGTTCTCCTCACAGTAATCTAGTGTTGATGTTCTCCTCACAGTAATCTAGTGTTGATGTTCTCCTCACAGTAATCTAGTGTTGATGTTCTCCTCACAGTAATCTAGTGTTGATGTTCTCCTCACAGTAATCTAGTGTTGATGTTCTCCTCACAGTAATCTAGTGTTGATGTTCTCCTCACAGTAATCTAGTGTTGATGTTCTCTCCTCACAGTAATCTAGTGTTGATGTTCTCCTCACAGTAATCTAGTGTTGATGTTCTCCTCACAGTAATCTAGTGTTGATGTTCTCCTCACAGTAATCTAGTGTTGATGTTCTCCTCACAGTAATCTAGTGTTGATGTTCTCCTCACAGTAATCTAGTGTTGATGTTCTCCTCACAGTAATCTAGTGTTGATGTTCTCCTCACAGTAATCTAGTGTTGATGTTCTCCTCACAGTAATCTAGTGTTGATGTTCTCCTCACAGTAATCTAGTGTTGATGTTCTCCTCACAGTAATCTAGTGTTGATGTTCTCCTCACAGTAATCTAGTGTTGATGTTCTCCTCACAGTAATCTAGTGTTGATGTTCTCCTCACAGTAATCTAGTGTTGATGTTCTCCTCACAGTAATCTAGTGTTGATGTTCTCCTCACAGTAATCTAGTGTTGATGTTCTCCTCACAGTAATCTAGTGTTGATGTTCTCCTCACAGTAATCTAGTGTTGATGTTCTCCTCACAGTAATCTAGTGTTGATGTTCTCCTCACAGTAATCTAGTGTTGATGTTCTCCTCTAATCTAGTGTTGATGTTCTCCTCACAGTAATCTAGTGTTGATGTTCTCCTCACAGTAATCTAGTGTTGATGTTCTCCTCACAGTAATCTAGTGTTGATGTTCTCCTCACAGTAATCTAGTGTTGATGTTCTCCTCACAGTAATCTAGTGTTGATGTTCTCCTCACAGTAATCTAGTGTTGATGTTCTCCTCACAGTAATCTAGTGTTGATGTTCTCCTCACAGTAATCTAGTGTTGATGTTCTCCTCACAGTAATCTAGTGTTGATGTTCTCCTCACAGTAATCTAGTGTTGATGTTCTCCTCACAGTAATCTAGTGTTGATGTTCTCCTCACAGTAATCTAGTGTTGATGTTCTCCTCACAGTAATCTAGTGTTGATGTTCTCCTCACAGTAATCTAGTGTTGATGTTCTCCTCACAGTAATCTAGTGTTGATGTTCTCCTCACAGTAATCTATAATAATAATAATAATAATAATATATGCCATTTAGCAGACGCTTTTATCCAAAGCGACTTACAGTCATGTGTGCATACATTCTACGTATGGGTGGTCCCGGGGATCGAACCCACTACCCTTGCGTTACAAGCGCCATGCTCTACCAACTGAGCTACAGAAGGACTACAAAGAAAAAAACATATCTCAGACTGTGCAATAAAAATAAAAGATTGAGATGGGCAAAAGAACACAGACACGAGACAGAAGAACTCTGCCTAGAAGGCCAGCATACAGGAGTCGCCTCTTCACTGTTGACATTGAGACTGGTGTTTTGCGGGTACTATTTCATGAAGCTGCCAGTTGAGGACTTGTGAGGCGTCTGTTTCTCAAACTAGACACTAATGTACTTGTCCTCTTGCTAGGTTGTGCACTGGGCCAGCCAGTTTGCACTGTTCTGTGAAGTGAGTAGTACACAGCGTTGTATGAGATATTGTTTCTTGGCAATTTCTTGTATGGAATAGCCTTAATTTCTTAGAATAGACTGACGAGTTTCAGAAGAAAATACTTTGTTGCTGGCCATTTTGAGCCTGTAATCGAACCCACAAATGCTGATGCTCCAGATACTCAACTAGTCGAAAGAAGGCCAGTTTTATTGCTTCTTTAATCAGAAAAGTTTTCAGCTGTAATCTAGTGTTGATGTTCTCCTCACAGTAATCTAGTGTTGATGTTCTCCTCACAGTAATCTAGTGTTGACGTTCTCCTCACAGTAAGATGTATTTTACCTTATGAAGATGGAGACCCTGCCAGTAATCTAGTGTTGACGTTCTCCTCACAGTAAGATGTATTTTACCTTATGAAGATGGAGACCCTGCCAGTAATCTAGTGTTGATGTTCTCCTCACAGTAATCTAGTGTTGACGTTCTCCTCACAGTAAAATGTATTTTACCTTATGAAGATGGAGACCCTGCCAGTAATCTAGTGTTGACGTTCTCCTCACAGTAATCTAGTGTTGACGTTCTCCTCACAGTAAGATGTATTTTACCTTATGAAGATGGAGACCCTGCCAGTAATCTAGTGTTGATGTTCTCCTCACAGTAATCTAGTGTTGACGTTCTCCTCACAGTAATCTAGTGTTGACGTTCTCCTCACAGTAAGATGTATTTTACCTTATGAAGATGGAGACCCTGCCAGTAATCTAGTGTTGATGTTCTCCTCACAGTAATCTAGTGTTGACGTTCTCCTCACAGTAATCTAGTGTTGACGTTCTCCTCACAGTAATCTAGTGTTGACGTTCTCCTCACAGTAAGATGTATTTTACCTTATGAAGATGGAGACGCTGCCAGTAATCTAGTGTTGATGTTCTCCTCACAGTAATCTAGTGTTGACGTTCTCCTCACAGTAATCTAGTGTTGACGTTCTCCTCACAGTAATCTAGTGTTGACGTTCTCCTCACAGTAAGATGTATTTTACCTTATGAAGATGGAGACCCTGCCAGTAATCTAGTGTTGATGTTCTCCTCACAGTAATCTAGTGTTGACGTTCTCCTCACAGTAAGATGTATTTTACCTTATGAAGATGGAGACGCTGCCAGTAATCTAGTGTTGACGTTCTCCTCACAGTAATCTAGTGTTGACGTTCTCCTCACAGTAAGATGTATTTTACCTTATGAAGATGGAGACCCTGCCAGTAATCTAGTGTTGACGTTCTCCTCACAGTAATCTAGTGTTGACGTTCTCCTCACAGTAAAATGTATTTTACCTTATGAAGATGGAGACCCTGCCAGTAATCTAGTGTTGACGTTCTCCTCACAGTAATCTAGTGTTGACGTTCTCCTCACAGTAAGATGTATTTTACCTTATGAAGATGGAGACGCTGCCAGTAATCTAGTGTTAATGTTCTCCTCACAGTAATCTAGTGTTGACGTTCTCCTCACAGTAAAATGTATTTACCTTATGAAGATGGAGACGCTGCCAGTAATCTAGTGTTGACGTTCTCCTCACAGTAATCTAGTGTTGACGTCCTCTCACAGTAATCTAGTGTTGACGTTCTCCTCACAGTAATCTAGTGTTGATGTTCTCCTCACAGTAATCTAGTGTTGACGTTCTCCTCACAGTAATCTAGTGTTGACGTTCTCCTCACAGTAAGATGTATTTTACCTTATGAAGATGGAGACCCTGCCAGTAATCTAGTGTTGACGTTCTCCTCACAGTAATCTAGTGTTGACGTTCTCCTCACAGTAATCTAGTGTTGACGTTCTCCTCACAGTAATTTAGTGTTGACGTTCTCCTCACAGTAAGATGTATTTTACCTTATGAAGATGGAGACGCTGCCAGTAAAGGGGGTAATTGGGAGCATATACAATGTTAGGGACTTCCTGTTCTCTTTACATTATCAGCTGAGCATCAACGTTTTTCATAAGGATGTGCGTATGACCACAAAGTTTTCTATATTATAAAAATATATCATAATTGATCAGATATCATCATACTGGTTTCTCCTCTGTATCTCATAGCAGACTGATCTTGACCTCACGGTTTCTCCTCTGTTATCTCATAGCAGACTGATCTTGACCTCACGGTTTCTCCTCTGTTATCTCATAGCAGACTGATCTTGACCTCACGGTTTCTCCTCTGTATCTCATAGCAGACTGATCTTGACCTCACGGTTTCTCCTCTGTATCCCATAGCAGACTGATCTTGACCTCACGGTTTCTCCTCTGTATCTCATAGCAGACTGATCTTGCCCTCACGGTTTCTCCTCTGTTATCTCATAGCAGACTGATCTTGACCTCACGGTTTCTCCTCTGTATCTCATAGCAGACTGATCTTGCCCTCATGGTTTCTCCTCTGTATCACATAGCAGACTGATCTTGACCTCACGGTTTCTCCTCTGTATCTCATAGCAGACTGATCTTGCCCTCACGGTTTCTCCTCTGTTATCTCATAGCAGACTGATCTTGACCTCACGGTTTCTCCTCTGTATCTCATAGCAGACTGATCTTGCCCTCATGGTTTCTCCTCTGTATCACATAGCAGACTGATCTTGACCTCACGGTTTCTCCTCTGTATCACATAGCAGACTGATCTTGCCCTCATGGTTTCTCCTCTGTTATCTCATAGCAGACTGATCTTGCCCTCATGGTTTCTCCTCTGTATCTCATAGCAGACTGATCTTGACCTCACGGTTTCTCCTCTGTATCACATAGCAGACTGATCTTGCCCTCACGGTTTCTCCTCTGTATCTCATAGCAGACTGATCTTGCCCTCATGGTTTCTCCTCTGTTATCTCATAGCAGACTGATCTTGACCTCACGGTTTCTCCTCTGTTATCTCATAGCAGACTGATCTTGCCCTCACGGTTTCTCCTCTGTATCTCATAGCAGACTGATCTTGCCCTCATGGTTTCTCCTCTGTATCTCATAGCAGACTGATCTTGACCTCACGGTTTCTCCTCTGTATCTCATAGGAGACTGATCTTGCCCTCACGGTTTCTCCTCTGTATCACATAGCAGACTGATCTTGCCCTCATGGTTTCTCCTCTGTATCTCATAGCAGACTGATCTTGACCTCACGGTTTCTCCTCTGTATCTCATAGCAGACTGATCTTGACTTCACGGTTTGTGTATCTTTCCCTCTCAGGGAATGAAGGCAGTATCTTCCAGATCGATGAGGAGACGGGGAACATCTCCATGGCCAAAGCGGCAGACATAGCAGGCCCAATAACCCTCACTGTCCTGGTAAGAGATGTCTTTTCAATCTGTATTTCCATCTGTGCACTCAATTACTTCTTTTGGCATGTAATCGATTGAAAGCTATGATTGTGTTCAACATTGAAATTGATCTTCAGATCATGGATCTTTTCAAATGAAGATGAATGAGATGATCCTACTAGAAAATAATTTCGGGTTTCAGAAAACATTTTATAAACATAGTTCATAAAGTAGCTAGAAACTTTCTAAAATATATTTCTAAAAGTCACTCATATAAAATACATTGTGGTGACTTGATCTGATCTTATTTGGGTTTGCGAAGAATTCTAGTTCATCACATGGTTTATCTAGTTTATGACATAGTTTATCTAGTTTATGATATAGTTTATCTCGTTTATCACGTAGTTTATAACATAGTTTATCTAGTTTATGACATAGTTTATCTAGTTTATCACATAGTTTATGACATAGTTTATCTAGTTTATGACATAGTTTATCTAGTTTATCACATAGTTTATGACATAGTTTATCTACTTTATGACATAGTTCATCTAGTTTATGACATAGTTTATCTAGTTTATGACATAGTATATGACATAGTTTATCTAGTTTATGACATAGTTTATCTAGTTTATCACATAGTTTATGACATAGTTTATCTACTTTATGACATAGTTTATGACATAGTTTATCTAGTTTAGGACATAGTTCATCTAGTTTATGACATAGTTTATCTAGTTTATGACATAGTTTATCTAGTTTATCACATAGTTTATGACATAGTTTATCTACTTTATGACATAGTTTATGACATAGTTTATCTAGTTTAGGACATAGTTCATCTAGTTTATGACATAGTTTATCTAGTTTATGACATAGTATATGACATAGTTTATCTAGTTTATGACATAGTTTATCTAGTTTATGACATAGTTCATCTAGTTTATGACATAGTTTATCTAGTTTATGACGTAGTTTATCTAGTTTATGACATAGTTTATCTAGTTTATGACATAGTTTATCTAGTTTATGACATAGTTTATCTAGTTTATGACGTAGTTTATCTAGTTTATGACGTAGTTTATCTAGTTTATGACATAGTTTATCTAGTTTATGACATAGTTTATCTAGTTTATGACATAGTTCATCTAGTTCATGACATAGTTTATGACATAGTTCATCTAGTTTATGACATAGTTTATCTAGTTTATCACATAGTTTATCTAGTTTATAACATAGTTTATCTAGTTTATCACATATTTTATCTAGTTTATGACGTAGTTTATGACATAGTTTATCTAGTTTATGACATAGTTTATGACATAGTTTATGACATAGTTTATCTAGGTTATCACATAGTTTATGATATAGTTTATCTAGTTTATCACATAAACTATGTCATATACTATGTCATAAACTATCTAGTTTATAACATAGTTTATCTAGTTTATGACATAGTTCATCTAGTTTATGACGTAGTTTATCTAGTTTATGACATAGTTTATCTAGTTTATCACATAGTTTATCTAGTTTATGACATAGTTTATCTAGTTTATCACATAGTTTATCTAGTTTATAACATAGTTTATCTAGTTTATAACATAGTTTATCTAGTTTATGACATAGTTTATCTAGTTTATCATGTAGTTTATGACATAGTTTATGACATAGTTTATGACATAGTTTATCTAGTTTATCACATAGTTTATCTAGTTTATCAGTTTATCTAGTTTATCACATAGTTTATCTAGTTTATCACATAGTTTATGACATAGTTTATCTAGTTTATCACATAGTTTATCTAGTTTATGACATAGTTTATCTAGTTTATGACATAGTTTATCTAGTTTATGACATAGTTTATGACATAGTATATCTAGTTTATGACATAGTTTATCTAGTTTATCACATAGTTTATCTAGTTTATCACATAGTTTATCTAGTTTATCACATAGTTTATCTAGTTTATGACGTAGTTTATCTAGTTTATGACGTAGTTTATGACATAGTTTATGACATAGTTTATGACATAGTTCATCTAGTTTATGACATAGTTTATCTAGTTTATGACATAGTTTATCTAGTTTATCACATAGTTTATCTAGTTTATCACATAGTTTATCTAGTTTATCACATAGTTTATCTAGTTTATGACATAGTAGTTTATCTAGTTTATGACATAGTTTATCTAGTTTATGACATAGTTTATGACATAGTTCATCTAGTTTATGACATAGTTTATCTAGTTTATGACATAGTTCATCTAGTTTATGACATAGTTTATCTAGTTTATGACATAGTTTATGACATAGTATATCTAGTTTATCACATAGTTTATCTAGTTTATGACATAGTTTATCTAGTTTATCACATAGTTTATCTAGTTTATGACATAGTTTATCTAGTTTATGACATAGTTTATCTAGTTTATGACATAGTTTATGACATAGTATATCTAGTTTATGACATAGTTTATCTAGTTTATGACATAGTTCATCTAGTTTATAACATAGTTTATGACATAGTTCATCTAGTTTATCACATAGTTTATCTAGTTTATCACATAGTTTATCTAGTTTATCACATAGTTTATCTAGTTTATCACATAGTTTATCTAGTTTATGACATAGTTTATGACATAGTTTATGACATAGTTCATCTAGTTTATCACATAGTTTATCTAGTTTATCACATAGTTTATCTAGTTTATGACATAGTTTATCTAGTTTATGACATAGTTTATGACATAGTTTATCTAGTTTATGACATAGTTTATATAGTTTATCACATAGTTTATAATATAGTTTATCTAGTTTATGACATAGTTCATCTAGTTTATGACATAGTTCATCTAGTTTATGACATAGTTCATCTAGTTTATATATACTTCATCTAGTTTATGACATAGTTTATCTAGTTTATCATGTAGTTTATGACATAGTTTATGACATAGTTTATGACATAGTTTATCTAGTTTATCACATAGTTTATCTAGTTTATCACATAGTTTATGACATAGTTTATCTAGTTTATCACATAGTTTATCTAGTTTATGACATAGTTTATCTAGTTTATGACATAGTATATGACATAGTTTATCTAGTTTATGACATAGTATATGACATAGTTTATCTAGTTTATGACATAGTTTATCTAGTTTATGACATAGTATATCTAGTTTATGACATAGTTTATCTAGTTTATGACATAGTTTATCTAGTTTATGACATAGTTTATCTAGTTTATGACATAGTTTATCTAGTTTATGACATAGTTTATCTAGTTTATAACATAGTTTATAATATAGTTTATCTAGTTTATCACATAGTTTATAATATAGTTTATCTAGTTTATGACATAGTTTATATAGTTTATCACATAGTTTATAATATAGTTTATCTAGTTTATCACATAGTTTATGACATAGTATATGACATAGTATATCTAGTTTATAACATAGTTTATTTAGTTTATGATATAGTTTATCTAGTTTATGACATAGTTCATCTAGTTTATGACATAGTTTATCTAGTTTATGACATAGTTCATCTAGTTTATGACATAGTTTATGACATAGTTCATCTAGTTTATGACATAGTTTATCTAGTTTATGACATAGTTCATCTAGTTTATGACATAGTTTATCTAGTTTATGACATAGTTTATGACATAGTTTATGACATAGTATATCTAGTTTATCACATAGTTTATCTAGTTTATGACATAGTTTATCTAGTTTATGACATAGTTTATCTAGTTTATGACATAGTTTATCTAGTTTATCACATAGTTTATGACATAGTATATCTAGTTTATCACATAGTTTATCTAGTTTATGACATAGTTTATCTAGTTTATGACATAGTTTATGACATAGTATATCTAGTTTATGACATAGTTTATGACATAGTATATCTAGTTTATCACATAGTTTATCTAGTTTATGACATAGTTTATCTAGTTTATGACATAGTTTATCTAGTTTATGACATAGTTTATCTAGTTTATGACATAGTTTATCTAGTTTATCACATAGTTTATGACATAGTTTATGACATAGTTTATGACATAGTTTATGACATAGTTTATCTAGTTTATGACATAGTTTATCTAGTTTATGACATAGTTTATATAGTTTATCACATAGTTTATAATATAGTTTATCTAGTTTATCACATAGTTTATGACATAGTATATGACATAGTATATCTAGTTTATAACATAGTTTATTTAGTTTATGATATAGTTTATCTAGTTTATGACATAGTTCATCTAGTTTATGACATAGTTCATCTAGTTTATATATAGTTTATCTAGTTTATGACATAGTTCATCTAGTTTATATATAGTTTATCTAGTTTATCACATAGTTTATCTAGTTTATGACATAGTTTATCTAGTTTATGACATAGTTTATCTAGTTTATGACATAGTTTATATAGTTTATCACATAGTTTATAATATAGTTTATCTAGTTTATCACATAGTTTATGACATAGTATATGACATAGTATATCTAGTTTATAACATAGTTTATTTAGTTTATGATATAGTTTATCTAGTTTATGACATAGTTCATCTAGTTTATGACATAGTTCATCTAGTTTATGACATAGTTCATCTAGTTTATATATAGTTTATCTAGTTTATGACATAGTTCATCTAGTTTATATATAGTTTATCTAGTTTATGACATAGTTCATCTAGTTTATATATAGTTTATCTAGTTTATGACATAGTTCATCTAGTTTATGACATAGTTCATCTAGTTTATATATAGTTTATCTAGTTTATGACATAGTTTATCTAGTTTATGACATAGTTTATCTAGTTTATGACATAGTTTATCTAGTTTATCTAGTTTATAACATAGTTTATCTAGTTTATGACATAGTTTATCTAGTTTATCACATAGTTTATCTAGTTTATTACATAGTTTATCTAGTTTATAACATAGTTTATCTAGTTTATGACATAGTTTATCTAGTTTATCACATAGTTTATGACATAGTTTATCTAGTTTATCACATATTTTATCTACCCAGCATACCACCCAGCATACCACCCAGCATACCACCATGCATCCCAGCCAGCATACCACCCTGCATACCACCATGCATACCACCCAGCATGCCACCCTGCATACCACCCAGCATACCACCCAGCATACCACCCTGCATACCACCCAGCATACCACCCAGCATACCACACTGCATACCACCCAGCATACCACCCAGCATACCACCATGCATCCCAGCCAGCATACCACCCAGCATACCACCCAGCATACCACCCTGCATACCACCATGCATACCACCCAGCATGCCACCCTGCATACCACCCAGCATACCACCCAGCATACCACCCTGCATACCACCCAGCATACCACCCAGCATACCACCCTGCATACCACACAGCATACCACCCTGCATACCACCCAGCATACCACACTGCATACCACCCAGCATACCACCCTGCATATCACCCAGCATACCACCCTGCATACCACCCTGCATACCACCCTGCAGTAACCAAAAGGCTGGCTTGCTTCTGAAGCTAAGCAGGGTTGGTCCTGGTCGGTCCCTGGATGGGAGACCAGATGCTGCTGGCTTGCTTCTGAAGTTAAGCAGGGTTGGTCCCTGGATGGGAGTCCAGATACTGCTGGAAGTGGTGCTGGAGGACCAGAAGGTGGCACTCTTTCCTCTGGTCTAAGAAAATATATTCCTATACCCCAGGGCAGTGATTGGGGACATTGCCCTGTGTAGGGTGCCGTCTTTCAGATGGGACGTTAAACAGGTGTCCTGACGCTCTGTGGTCACTAAAGATCCCATGGCACTTATCATAAGAGTAGGCGTGTTAACCCCGGTGTCCTGACTAAATTCCCAATGAGGAATTTGAGGAACCCTCTGATCCTGAGAGGGAATCGGATCCTCAACTATTTGGCCTACGTATATGCATTACCAAATGACATTTTGATGATAATGATGATACTCAGGAACTAGAGCAAGTTTTGTGGGCAGCAGGTAGACTAGTGGTTAGATCGTTGGACCAGTAACCAAAAGGTTGCTAGATTGAATCCCTGAGCTGACAAGGTAAAAATCTGTTGTTTAGCCCTTGAAAAAGGCAGTTAACCCACTGTTCCTAGGCCGTCATTGTAAATAACAATGTGTTCATAACTGACTTGCCTACTTCAATAAAAAAAGGTTTGTGTTAATGGCAGATAGAGTCCATTAAATGTTGCCTAAATAAATAGTGAGATCGTGATGTGGCCAAACCCTTGTTTCTATACAATTAGAGCAGTCTTCACAGCAAATGCTATCTGGTTCCTTTCTCATATACCAAGCCTCACCTTCTGACCCATTCCACACATCTGTTGTTTGTCATATAGACCAAGGGGTTGTATCTTTGCTGTAAAAGGCCTCTGTATTCTCTGTATGATTGAGCTCTCGGCATCACACTTCAGAGTGTTGGGATCGACCAGCTACATTACTGCAATTCTTATTAAATAAAAGGAAAATTGTTTGAAGAATTAACAGTCTTTCTCACTTGGTTAGAATTTCCACAACAGGAGTTCCTAACCAATCAATGACCTTAATCACAAGGGGGCGGAGTGATAACCTGCAGAGACTAGGCCCTCAGGGACTGGAGATGGACAATACTCTCTCCCATCTCTCCCTCTCTCCAATCTCTCCCAGGCCTCCCAGGTCACCAACAGGGACCAGTTTGCGGTGACTCAGGTCACCATCGAGGTGCTGAGGAAGAGCAGGAACCCTCCGCGGTTTGAGAAGGAGCGTTATGAAGGTTACATCTACAGTAACTCAGTCCCAGAGACCATGATCCTACGAGACAGAACCTCCAACAGGCCCTTCAGGGTCAGGGCCAGAGACGAGGACTTTGCCACCGTAAGAGTCAAAAGAGATCAACATTTAACATTTGAATCCTTTTAGCAGACACTTGTCTTACAATCTCAGTCTGTGTTTGTTCATGGGACCTCTAAATGTAATGTCACGTCTCATATACAGTAGAGACACACTCGTCTGGCACCGTGAAAGTCCTAGAAGTGACACAATTACCTGCAATTCTGGGTAGCTACGCTTCTGTTCTGTGTGGGATTTGAAACACTGACACACAACTTTAATCAGCTTGTGTGTGTGTGTGTGTGTGTGTGTGTGTGTGTGTGTGTGTGTGTGTGTGTGTGTGTGTGTGTGTGTGTGTGTGTGTGTGTGTGTGTGTGTGTGTGTGTGTGTGTGTGTGTGTGTGTGTGTGTGTGTGTGTGTTTTAGGGTGTAAACCCAGACATGAGATATGAGGTGCAGTACAGCAGTTATGTCAACGTGACAAACGAAGGGTTTGTTCTTCTCAAGAGGATTGTGAAGACAGAGTCCTTCGCTCTGCAGGTGAGTGGTTACCTGTCTCATTGTTCTTCTGAAGAGGGTTGTGAAGACAGAGTCCTTCGCTCTGCAGGTGAGTGGTTACCAGTCTCATTGTTCTTCTGAAGAGGGTTGTGAAGGCAGAGTCCTTCGCTCTGCAGGTGAGTGGTTACCTGCCTCACTGTTCTTCTGAAGAGGGTTGTGAAGGCAGAGTCCTTCGCTCTGCAGGTGAGTGGTTACCAGTCTCATTGTTCTTCTGAAGAGGGTTGTGAAGACAGAGTCCTTCGCTCTGCAGGTGAGTGGTTACCAGTCTCATTGTTCTTCTGAAGAGGGTTGTGAAGACAGAGTCCTTCGCTCTGCAGGTGAGTGGTTACCTGCCTTTTACTAGACTACTATAATTGTTTTGACGAATGTTTTGGTTAATGCTGGGGGGTTGCAGAGACATTCCGAGAAATTATAATATTGTATTTTTCCCTTGTGATGTGTGTGTAGATTCGTGCTATGGACCTGTCTACAGGGGAGTTTGGTACAGCGGCCCTCTCTGTCCTGGTTATACCAGGTAAGACTTTCACACAGCACCACAAGGGAAGGTTAACTCACAGCAAAGGGAAATGAGCCCTTGGTGACTGATTGTTCAGATGATCTACTCCTACCAACAGTAGGATCTGTACTCTCCATATTAAAGCCTGTATGATTATACTATGGTGATGATCTACTCCTACCAACAGTAGGATCTGTACTCTCCATATTAAAGCCTGTATGATTATACTATGGTGATGATCTACTCCTACCGACAGTAGGATCTGTACTCTCCATATTAAAGCCTGTATGATTATACTATGGTGATGATCTACTCCTACCGACAGTAGGATCTGTACTCTCCATATTAAAGCCTGTATGATTATACTATGGTGATGATCTACTCCTACCAACAGTAGGATCTGTACTCTCCATATTAAAGCCTGTATTAATATACTATGGTGATGATCTACTCCTACCAACAGTAGGATATGTACTCTCCATATTAAAGCCTGTATTAATATACTATGGTGATGATCTACTACTACCAACAGTAGGATCTGTACTCTCCATATTAAAGCCTGTATTATTGGTGGGGTTCAAGGTAGAAGTGAAGTGGAATAGAGTTTAGGTACATCTCAAAGGCCATTGTCTGCTGTAATGGCTGGATTGATTGATTAATATATTGATTGGTTGGTTGATAACTTGATTGATTAATATATTGATTGGTTGGTTGATAACTTGATTGATTGATTAATATATTGATTGGTTGGTTGATAACTCGATTGATTGATTAATATATTGGTTGGTTGGTTGATAACTTGATTGATTGATTAATATATTGGTTGGTTGGTTGATAACTAGATTGATTAATATATTGATTGGTTGGTTGATAACTTGATTGATTAATATATTGATTAGTTGGTTGATAACTCGATTGATTGATTAATATATTGGTTGGTTGGTTGATAACTAGATTGATTAATATATTGATTGGTTGGTTGATAACTAGATTGATTAATATATTGATTGGTTGGTTGATAAATTGGTTGATTGATTAATATATTGGTTGGTTGGTTGATAACTTGATTGATTGATATCTTGACTATTATTTTCCCTGACCTCTGACCCTCTACAGCTGTGGCGGTTCCTTTGCCCTCGGGGGCAGGGTACCGGGCGGGGGACATGGCTCTTCTGGGATTGGTCATGGCAGCCATCTTGGTCCTCTGCTTCATCGTGATTGGTTTCCTGATCTCCCGCCTGAAGAAAGGAGGCGCCAACCTGGATAAGATAACTGAGGTCAGCACCATTCTGTGAGTTCAGCTCAGAACTGATGCTGCGTTCATGACAAGTGGGAAACTCCGATAATACTACTTGTAGACTGGGATCAGCGAGTTGTATGTGTTGATGTGCTGTAAACACGTTGAGCATGCCGATTGGCTAATGGCAAACAAGCAGCGTCAACCATACACTAACAGCACAGCTTTCAGACACGTAAACTCATTATAATGTGCAAAAAAACATATGAATAGATTATTTATTTTCATGAATAATGTTTTATTGTTGTATTTAACTGCCAAAATTGTTATGAGGTCATTTCCTTAGTATGTGACATCAGAGGTCAGTATGTGGGAGGAGTCGGAGACGATAGATGAGTTTCCCCCAC